>NW_018250280.1:339656-345585 GCF_001263595.1 Phalaenopsis equestris | reverse complement strand
GTGTCCCATTCAAGGGGGTCTTATACCAATCTCAAAGATGTGTGTAGAGAATTTGATGTCGTGTCCCATTCAAGGGAATCATATACCAATCACAAAGATGTGTGTAGAGAATTGGATGTCATGTCCCATTCAAGGGGTCTTATACTAATCTCAAAGATGTTTGTAGAGAATTGGATGTTGTGTCATATTCAAGGGGGTCCTAAACCAATCTCAAAGATGTGTGTCGAGAATCGGATGCCGTGTCCCATTCAAGGGAGTCTTACACCAATCTTGAAGATGTGTGTTCCATTAGAAAGGGAAACTCAACGCCTCACATCCGACCAAAAGGGTGACAGAGAGCTATCACTATATTGGGAGGGAAAGCTCCATGTCTTATATCCAACAACACAAGAGGTAGTGGAAAGAAAAATAGCATTTTGGTACTGGCTCCGAGAACGACTCGAATGTAGTGCAAGAAGTTTGTGGTGTTGAACTCATAAATGTGTGTCATGTGAAAAGGTTAACATTGGTGAGGAATGAGGAAGATATGTGAGAGGAAGATATGTGAAATTTTGTAAGGTTTTGTGTAGAATATGAAATTCTGCAGGGATTGTGAAGAGAATTAATGCAAATAAGGATAGTTGTTCTGCGCGAGCAAAGAGTGAGACCTCAAAATCGAGAGAATCAACTAAACATATTTTTTTTTCTTGTTTTTATCATATTTAATTATCAGAATATATTTTCAAAATTTAATTTTTTTTGTTGGTTGATTTTTCAAAAAAGTATTTTGTTTGAATTTTATTATTATCAAGTTTTTATTGTTTTGCTCTTTGTTCATTGTAGTTTGGAACCAATGTATGGTTCCGTGGCTTTTATCCATCGCATAGAAGGGAAATTGAACAAACAGACAAAATTTTGAAAGAGATTTCGTTAATCTGCTTCGACAAGTGTTACAGATTGAGTACAGGCCAAAGCCTCAAAAGGTAAAATATGTTGAACGCATTAATGTACATCCAAAAATATCTCATGCTGGGTACATATCACAAGCTGAGCATATCTGATACACATGTCATCATATCTACTGTGTCAAAACGCAATACAAAAAGGTATCTTTTGAGTGTCCATCTTCAGTGGAGTGAGTTCCTAATCGAGCTGACTTACTAAGACACAACACTCCAAGATAAGAGTGCCCTTTGCATGTGCTTAGAGGTGCAACCCTCATAGTTCGTAGGACATTAGCTCTTCAAACTTTGGGTCCGAACATAATCCATATGGCATTTTGCTGTCATCCATTCTTCGAAAAGTTCTAGACAACCTGTGGTGTCATACCCTTGGAATACAGTGTTTGGTGATGTCTACTAAATTTCTTTTAAGAACCAACACTGAAACCACTGGTAGTGGAATCTCCACGGGTCCTCTGAACTCACCGGGGCCAATGAAATTTATTTCTTTTCTGAATAAAATGTTCCTTCTGCTCATGAAAGGGACAATGCAAAAAGGTCTCACAAAATCATGATGGTCTATATGTGGGGGAATGCAGTCGCCTTCATCGTATATATTGATGATACAACTGTTGGGAATACAGTTGACTCGAAGTATGCTCCATCGGACCATTCTCTTGATCATCCATTTTATCATGGGAGGTAACGGGTCCACCTAATCATGTCTCAAAATTCCCGAGGGATTTCCTTGTCAGTCCTTAGTGAAGTTATAACAACAGCCACATTATATGGTGATCTTACCCTTTCCACACATCCATTTTCTTGGCTCAGATTAGGTTCTTTCCATTAGAAGGCCTGCTTGACCCCTATCTCTTAGATAAAAGATGCAGTCGAGAATACTTCTTCGTTGCTTTCGGAGAAGACTCTGGTGTACAACTCCAAGCCTTCTAGTATATTGATGAATCTTCCCTGAACTTCTTCAAAAAATTCAAACTCCTTTTTGTTTACTTTAATCAATTTATCAAATTTTGCTATGGTGATCAATGACGGCTGTCGAGGGAGCTCCCTCATTTCAATATCAGCGGGAATCCAAGCTGGTGCTATCTCTGTCTTCTCTGTCTCCAACAAACAGAATATATGACTCCCCCATCGGGTGATCAGTGCTCTGAAATCCATCATCGGTGGATGCGTACTCATCTAGAGTACTTCAATGCTCTAGGTGGAGGACGTTGCAGTCCGGGCATTCTACAAATGCCCCTGTAGCAAGTGTCCATGTAGGAATTTTAGCGTTGCATGTAGAGCAACCCATACAAAGATCTTTTGAAGCTCCTGGTATCTCCGGCTCTGTAGTGAACTTGGACTCATCCTCTATGGTAGGCAAGCTAGAAGAGGTCTCTCTCATCCATGGATTAAAGATTTTTCCCTCAAGAATAGGGGTAAGTTATACACCAAAAATATATGCATTTATAGACCCATATTTCATACTTATTTTAGGTGATATTGCACTTTATAGAAGATATTTTGATGTTTTCTTGCAGGTTTTTGATTTTTAGGACTTAAAGAAAAAAGAAAGCAAAAAGGATGAAATTTGTAGTCAAAATAATATTTTTGAATAAATACTCAGTGCTGGCCGCGCCAAGGGCATTGCCGACCACACAGAACAACATAATAGACTGAGAATTTTATTCAGCATCGATGATGCCTTTAAACAGAGAGCACCAAATTAAATTGCGGGACACTGGCACGGACGGCGCCAATGTCAGTTCAGCCCCTGTTTCTAGAAGATTCGACGTATTTGGACAATTTTTAAAGAGATTTTGGAGGCACCTCTTGGAGAACCAACCCTAGGCTCTATTTGGGGAGAAAATTCATTGGGAAATAAAATCCCTCACTCCACTCCTTCACTCCACATTCCTTTTTGCTCCACAATGTTCTACCACGCTCCTTTTTTGCCACTCTTCATAATCCATTTTGATTCCACCACCACATTGGAGTCAATTAGTGAGTTTTGTGAGTATTTGTTTATAGTTTAGAGTTTGTGTGGTGAGATTAAGTGTGAAACTTTGTGTATGAGTGTTGGAGAAGGGGAAAAGTGAGAGATATCTTCTTCCTGCATTTCTAAGGAAAGGACATAAGTGATTTACTTTGAGAAAGAGTTTAAGATAAGTGAGAGAAAGAGTTTTTAGATAAGTATTGTTTATTTATAAGAGTTGTATGAACTTTCCTTTATATATAAAATTTTTGTTTTGTTATTTATTTCTCATGAAGTCTGATTAGTTCCCTTTATCTTTCTCCCTACTCTGAGATATGATGAAATGAAGAGATAATATGAATGTGCTAAAATTAAATTGTAAAATAAATTGTGATAATTTTTCAACTCCAAACTTAATTTACTTTTCGATCTGGCCAATTGAACTGTTAAAATGTGTTGTGAAACATATGATCCGAGAGATGGAGTATGAGTTCTACAACAAAGTAAGGATCACATTTTACTCCAAGAAGGAGAACATCGTTTATGGAATTAAGTGCAAATAAATAAGAAAGTATTCTTTGTTGGGTGTAGAATTGGAGAATCTTTAGGGTGACAGACTAAAATCCCCAATTCAGTCTTAGTGTTTAACAACTAAAGGGAGAGTTAGCTTTCAGATGAAGGGAAGTGGTAGCTCTGAGTGGGAGCTGGTATCCTCTTAGCCTAGCCATGAATTTAGGGACTAAACTTGGGACTAGCCACTAATTTTCTATGCACTGTATCAAGGTAGAAAATAAAAATTGCTTCTATTTGGTACAATTATTTGGCACAATACATATTATAAACATTTATCTCATCTTATTTCACCAAAACCTCATTGTAGTGGGAAGGATGCTTTTTAACATAAGAAATCTTCATTACATAAACATAGTTAGTAGATTAGTAGTTAATGTTTAAATATTACATTTACGTTTTGCTAATAGTTAAGCAATTTAGTTTTTATCTCAAGATTCAAAATTAGTGACAGTAATTTTGTTTAAATTTCCGTGAATTTCCTAATAAATATTATCATTGTAAATTTAAACCTTCCCCGTGGGATCGATATTTGGGGCTTAAATAGAAATTTCATTATTACTTGATAACGATATGTATACTTGCGTAGAATCCCATTAATAATTGTCTATGCTTATATATATTTTACACAACTTACTTTTAGTGCACGGATCAAGTTTTTGGCACCGTAGTGGTTTCAACTTCATAAATCCTTACATATAAAAAATTGGGATCAAGTTTTGGGCGCCGTTTCAGAAAAAGGTAACAGTTAAATTAAATAGTTTTGATAAATTAGGAAATTGAAACATAATATATATACCATAAAAATACAAAAAAAAATCAAAAATAAAAAAAGAAATATATATATTTTTTTAGAATTTTACTTTGATTACTTTATTTGTTTATGTAAAATATTGGATTTGAAGGTTTAGTACCTTACGATTCAGAAAGAGAACGTACTATTAGAAAATTTTGAAAATAACAAAGTGAGATTAAAAATTTAAAAGAAATGGCAAATAACATTGATAATCGGCTTAGACTTTTTCCTTTTTCATTAAGGGATAAAGCCAAGGCTTGTCATTAGCACCTAGATCCATTAGAACTTGGGGAGAACTATCACAAAAATTCTTGGCTAAATCTTTTCCTCCCTCAAAAACTGCTAAGGTTAGAAACAATATTACATCTTTTTGTCAGTTTGAAGGGGAATCGATATATGACTCATGGGAAAGATTTAAAGTTCTTCTTAGAAAATGATCATATCATGCTTTACAAGATTGGTTAATAATTCAAACATTTTACAATGGATTAGTATGATCACTTAGACCTATTTTAGATGTTGCTACAGGTGGATCATTAATGTCAAAACCTTTTAATGAAGCATATTCTTTAATTGAAAAAATGGCTACTAACAATTTTCAATGGCTCTCTGAAAGGGTAAATCCTAAGAGAGTAGCCAATATTCATGATTATGATGCAATGTCTATTTTGGCATCTCAAATTGCTGCTATTTCTAAAACGATTGATCAAATGAGAGTGAACTATTCTCAAATACCCCCAGTATTAGAGGAAAATTCACTAGGATAAATTATTGATACTCAATCGTCTTATGAAAATTTAAACACTATAAATAATATAAATAACAATCCCTATTCTAACTATTTTAACCCTAGATGGAAAAATCACCCTAATTTTAGTTGGAATAATTTTAACAACTTGGTGAATCCATCCAGAAATTTGAAACATGAAATTTAAACAACCAAGGAAATCCTAATTATCAACCTTATTATCCTCTTGGATTTAACTCCAACCCTAACCCACAAGTTAAGGAAAGAAGTTGACGATAGAAGAAGTGATGTTGAACATGGGAAATCAAATACAGAATCAAGGGGTTGCTTTTAGAAATATTTAAAATCAATTAGAACATATTGCTGCTGCACTTAGTAACAGACCTTCTAGAATTCTTCCGAGTACTATGGAAGTTAATTCAAAAGATCAAAATAAAGAGCAAATTAAATTTATTCAATTATGAAGTGGAAAAGAAGTTGAAACAGGGATCCAAATAGAAATTGAAGTTTATGAAGAGAAGGAAGAAATGAAAAATGATCAACATGAAAATGAATAAACACAGGTTTGAATAAACACAGGTTCCTTAAACACAGGTTCCTTTAGAAAAACCATTACGTCTGTTTCCTCAAAGACTGAAACAGAAGAATAAAGATAAGAAGTTAACGATAAATATTCCTATTGTTGAAGCTTTGGAACAAATGCCAAGTTATGTGAAATTTATGAAGGTGTACTAAATAAGAAAATCAAGTTTACAGATCATGAGACCATTGCACTTAGTGAAGAGTGTAATGCTATTATTTAGAAAAAGCTTCCTAAAAAATTAAAAGTTCCTGGTAGCTTTACTATACCTTGTGCAATTGGTGAAAAGTTTTATGGAAAAGCTTTATGTGATTTAGGAGCGAGTATCAATCTTATGCCTTTA
>NW_018250280.1:325282-339630 GCF_001263595.1 Phalaenopsis equestris | reverse complement strand
AGAAATTTCCCTTACTACTGTAACTCTTCAGTTAGTTGATCGATCAATAACTTATCCAAAAGAAGTTATAGAAGATGTGCTAGTAAAAGTGGATAAATTTATTTTTCCTGTAGACTTTATAGTATTGGATATGGAGGAAGATAAAGAGATTCCTATTATTTTAGGGAGTACATTTCTTGCAACAGGAAGAATTGTAATAGGTGTGCAAAAAGGAGAATAATAATTAATGTTAATGATCAAGAAGTGAAATTTAATATAGCAAAAACTATGAAATCTCCTGCAATAGAAAAATATAATGATTGTTTCAGGATGGAAGTATGTGATTATTTGAGTAATGAACAGTTTAAGAATGAGTTCAAAAATAAATTAAAACAATGAGAAATGTTTTAGAATGAAGATGCAATGAAAGAAGAAGATTTGGATTATATTCATAATAAATTTGAAATGTAGACTTGTTGGAAAACGATAGTAAAAATCTTTTTCCTTCAAGTATTAAACCACATGAACTTGAATTAAAGATATTACCTGCCTAATTAAAGTATTTATTTTTAGGAGAGTCATTTACATTGCCTGTTATTATATCTTCTGAGTTAACTGAAATTCAAGAACAGAAGTGATAGAAATTTTGAAAAAGTATCAAAAGGCTTTTGGATGGACTTTGGCAGATATTAAAGGAATTAATCCTTCAATTAGCATGCACAGAATTTTATTAGATGAACAATATGAACCTAAAGTTGATCCTCAAAGAAGATTAAACCCAATAATTAAAGAAGTTGTTAAAAAAGAGATTTTAAAATGGTCAGATGCTGGAATTATATATCTTATTTCTGATAGTGCTTGGGTAAGCCCAATTCACTATGTCCGGAAGAAAGGAGTGACTGTTGAAGAAAATGAGAAAAATGAATTAATACAAATAAAATAAGTAACTGGTTGGTGAATTTGCATTGGTTATAGAAAATTAAATATGATAACAGAAAAAAATCACTTTCCTTTACCCTTTCTAGACCAAATGTTGGATAGATTGGTTGGGAATAAATATTTGGGAATAAATATTATTGGTGGTTTTTAGATGGATATACTGGTTATCACCAAATTCTAATTGCTCTAGAGGATCAAGAGAAAACAACATTTACAAGCCCGTATAGAACATTTGTTTTTCATAGAAAGTCTTTTGGACTATGTAATGCACCTCCAACGTTTCAAAGATGCATGATGTCAATTTTTAGCAATTTTACAGAACATGGAATGGAAGTATTTTTGGATGATTTTTCTGTATTTGGGACTTCGTTTGAGTTATGTATTAATAATTTAGAAAAAGTTCTAGAAGTATGTGAAAAAATCAACCTAGTGTTAAATTGGGAAAAAATATCAATTTATGGTTGCAGGAGGTATTGTACTTGGGCATAAAATTTTTGAAAATAGCATGGAGGTAGATCCTGCAAAAATCCAAGTTATAGAAAAATTACCACCTCCTACAAGTGTTAAAAGGGTGAGAATTTTTCTAGGACATGCTGGTTTTTACAGGCGCTACATAAAAATTTTTTTGAAAATAACTAAGCCACTATGCCAACCTTTAGAAAAACCAACTTTTAGGAAAATATACAAAATTTGATTTTGATGAGGAATGCATAAAGACATTTGAGTTATTAAAGAAAAAATTAGTCACTGCACTTATAATAGTACCACCTAACTGGGAAAAATCATTTGAAATAATGTGCGATGCTAGTGATTATGCTATTGGGGTTGTATTATGACAATGACACGATAAAGTTTTTAAAGTTATATATTATGTTAGTAAGACTCTAAATGATGCTCAAATTAATTATACTACCACTGAAAGAGAGTTATTAACTATTGTTTATGCCTTTAATAAATTTAGACCTTATTTAATTGAAACTAAATTTGTAGTGCATACAGATCATTTTGCTATTAAGTACTTCATGCAAAAGAAGAATGCTAAACTAAGATTAATTAGATGGATACTTCTATTGCAAGAGTTTGATTTTACCGTAGTTTATAGAAAGGGAAATGATAATCAAATAGCTAATCATTTAACTAGAATAGAAAAAAAAATATTAACTAATTTTGCAGATGAAATTTTAGAAAATTTCTCTGATGAACAGTTATATAGTATTGATGAAATTGATGTACCGTGGTATGCTGATATAGTAAATTATATTATAAGTGATATTTTACCACGTGATATAAAAAATTCACAATTAAAGAAATTTATATATGATTCAAAAGTCTATTTTTTGGATGACCCATATTTAGATCAATATTGTAAAGATCTAATTATTAGAAGATGTGGCCTTATGAACAAACTCAATAAACTCAATAGATAATTGAAAGATTTCATGATTCTGAATTTGGAGAACATTTTGGAAAAAATAGAGCTGAATATAAAATTTTGCAAGCTGGATTTTATTGGCCTACTATTTTTTATTGGCCTACTATTGGCCTACTATTTTTTAGAGATGTTAATGAATATATTAAAACATGTGATAGATGTTAACGAGTAGGAAATATTTCTAGAAGAAATGAAATACCTCTAGATTACACATTAGAAGTTGAAATTTTTTATGTGTGGGGATTAGATTTTATGGGACCATTTATGCCTTCATTTGGAAACTTATATATATTACTTGCTGTTCATTATATGTTAAAATGGATTGAAGTCATTGCTATACCCAGATGTGATGCTCGGTGTGTTTCTAAATTTTTTATTAAAAATATTTTTATAAGATTTGGAATGTTGAGAGTAATTTTTACTGATGGAGGATCTCATTTCAAGAATAACAGAATCAAAAATTAATTAAGAAATATGATATTATGTATAGATTCTCTACTACTTATCATCCTCAAATTAGCGGTCTAGCAGAGATATCAAATCGTGAAACTAAACACATTTTAGAAAAATCTGTAAATCCTTATAAATTGGATTGGTCTGCTAGACTAGATACTGTATTATGAGCATACATAACTGCTTATAAGACTCCTATAAGAATGTCCTCATATAGATTGATTTTTGGAAAAACATCCCACTTACTAGTAGAATTGGAGCATAAAGCATTTTGGGCTATTAAGGAATTTAATTTTAATATAAAAGATGCTGGTGAAAAAGATTATTGCAACTCAATGTTTATGCAAAGATCTATAAAGAGAAAATGAGAATATGACATGATTGGAAGATTATTAAGAAGAAATTTGAACCTGGACAAGAAGTTCTATTGTATAATACAAGATTGAGATTGTTTCCAGGAAAAAGATTGTTTCCAGGAAAATATTAAAATCCAGATGGTTGGGACCATTTAAAGTGATTAAAGTCTATCATCATGGAACTGTTGCTATTAAAGATCCTAACACTGGAAAGATATTTAAAGTTAATGGGCATCATTTGAAACACTATTATGAAGGGCACATACCTCAATTTAAGAATTTTTAATGTTAAGTCAACCCAACTAAACAAATGGTATGTCGAGCTGACGATGTTAAACCAAGCGCTTTGAGGGAGACAACCCATACTATGTTTATGTATTACTACTTTGTTTGATACATAATAATAATCCTACACAGTTGCATTTATTATAAATTAAGTCAAATATTGGTATCGGAGGAAAATTTGAAATTAGATTGAATGAAAATGAAAGTCACAAATTTTGGCCACTAGCGCCGACGGCACCCCAGAAAATGGACTTCAACACCGGCAGTGCCAATCGAGAGCCCTGACGGTGCCAAGAGCAGTTTGACAGTTTAGACAACTTTTGGTAGACTTTGGCAGGATTTAGTTCTGTAATAACCACCAGAAGGTGTTTTTAAAGTCCTAAAAACTACCTTGGACGACTAGAAACTTCCTATTTTTTGATTCCATGGCTTCCAATTCCAAAAATACTTCAAGGTATGGAGTTTTTAATAGAAGAAACTATATTAGTTTTGACGCATAGAGATTATACAACAAAGTTATTATGAAGAAGAGATTGATCATGGAGAGAGGTTTTGTTAATCATGGATTGATCAATCCAAGTGCTCCGGTTAATAAGATCATTCTGCAAAGGCAATGGGAAGTTCTGTGTTACGCTACCGCTGTAGTTGTTGTACCTGTAGTACAGGATTTTATGCAAATTTACATGAAATTGCCCAAGGAGTTGTCTTTGTACTAAGTAAGGATGTACCATTTACTCCTATGAGGATTAATGAGTTGTATACGATAAAAATGTTCCAATCTGTCATTATACAAATTTTTGTCCCTACAAAAAATTTGATGCAAGATGTTTATAATTTTTTGACGGATGAAACTGATATGTGGGAAGTACGAGATGAGGGATATATTAGTTTCATTGCTTCATCACTTAATCCAATTTTGAAGCAGTGGCATTTCTTTATTTCTGAAAAATTACTCCCTACTATGAGGATTAGTAGAGTCACCAAAGAAAGTGCTATTTTAAATTACTGCATTCAAATGGAAAAACCCATTGATATAGGATCAATCATATTTAAATCCATTACGAGTATCATTATGAATGAGCCAATTTATGGACTTGGGAAACCTTTTATATTTTTTTTGATTTGCAGTCAATGCCAAGTGCCATATGAAAGTTAGGAAAAAGTTTTACTACCTTGGGAGCCCATGATCTCTATTGATGATAATTATGTAAAAAATGGAAATGAAGCATTAAATTCTATTATAAATCATTCTTCACATGCTTCAACTCCATTATTACCACCAACAGTTAGAAGTTCGCTTGCTTTGGAGAAAAAAATGAAAAAAATTAAAAGGGAACTTCAGAGTATTATGAATGCAGTGAGAGATCTTAAGTACCTTTTTGATCACCTAGATTGATCACCTAGATTGATCACCTAGATTGGAGAATGAAAGAAAACTTTTATCATACTGGAACTTTTGAAGTAGGATTAGTTCAGATGTTTAATGAAAATAGGTGGATGAAGAAAATTCGACAGATCAATTCCCGTACCGATCCCTCCAC
Source organism: Phalaenopsis equestris (assembly GCF_001263595.1). NCBI lineage: Eukaryota > Viridiplantae > Streptophyta > Magnoliopsida > Asparagales > Orchidaceae > Phalaenopsis > Phalaenopsis equestris. The sequence goes on along the minus strand of NW_018250280.1, from coordinate 334,645 downwards.
AACCTATATGTTTATTACCAATCCATGGGAGATATTAGAGGAGGAGAAAGCACTGAAGAAGAGGCAGAATAATTGAAGAATTTGGGTTCTATATTTGCTTAAGAATATTTATGTATTTAATGTAATTGTGTGGATTGGATTTGGTTTGGTTTGGTTTGATTTGCTTTAGAATTCTGAACTTTTATTATGTGTATAGTTTTGTGTCAGAGTTTAGTGTTGTGGCTTGATTTTGATGTTGATTTATACTTAGATTGCTTAATAAATGTGAATGTTTAATTTGAAAAATGTGTTTGTAAAAACGTATTTTCATATATAAAAGTTAGTTTGTTGTTGTTTGTGAAAATGATTGTTTGCAAAATGTTTATCTATGAATTATTGTTAGGTAAAAATTTGTGTTTAAAAACACTAAAAAGACTTTGGAGTAAATTAAAATTTTGAAAAAAAAATTGAATTTTGGGCCTTCAGCTCCGACGGCGCTGGAATGGGCGCCAACAACCCCTTCGACCTAAGAGTAGCCCTTAAACCCTTAAATTCACGATTTGCACCGCAAACCTCCATTTTTACCCCTTAAGTTACCTTCAACTTTCTTTTTTCACACCTAGGGCTTAATTTTGGGAGAATTTAAAGTGATTTAGAGGCAAAGGAACTTTGGATTTCATCTTCTCTAGGTAAGAGCCACACTTTAAACTAAAATTTTTTTATTTTTACTACAGATTTTTCTCACATTACCTAGATCCGAAAGTTTTGGAATTTTTTTGAGAGATTTTGAGAAAATGCTTTTGTGACGAACTCTTACTTAATGGATTTAAGTTTAAAGTGCTTTACATTTTGATTTTTGGAATTTTAGAATTTATTCAGACTTTTATAAAAATTTTCTTAGATTTCCTATGACATCTAAAACGAGCAAAAGAAAAATAGATTATGATGAGAAAAAATTTATTAGCTATAAAGCTAGTGCTCGATTTCATAGTATTTTGAAAATAAAAAAGTGATTCTGGATTGTGATTTCAAAATCTGGGAGGATAAGTTAAATGATTAATTATCGCTCGGCAGGGGGAAAGCTTATGCTATTTAACTGATGATGCGATTGTTGGGATAGTTATAGAATTTTATGCCAACTTTCCAGAGGCTGTAATGATTTTGATTTTGTTCATGTAAAAAGGATGTTTACTCCAAGAAAAATAAATGAGTTTCATCAGTTAGATAATGTTTATAAATGCCAATATCATTCATTTTCTGCTACAAAGGAGGCCTTCGATGAGGTAATTTTTTTTGACTAGTGAGAAAGGGGCTTGGAAAGTAAAGAATGGAGTTAAAGCCAACTTTCCCCTTTCTATGCTAAATGTAGTATCCAAGGCCTGACATTATTTTATTTTTGGGAGAATGTTTCTAACAAACCATCATAGTGAGGTGACCAAGGATAGAGCCATCCTGAACTTCTGTATTCAGCAAGTGATGGACATAACTGCAGGCTCTATTATTTATATGAACACTCGATCTATTGCTATGGGAGAGACCACTTGTGGTTTGGCACACCCCTCTCCTATTTACACACTTTGTGAGCAGGCAGGAGCTGATTTCAGACTAGATGAGGAGAAGATTAAGCCTCAAAGACCTATTGGGCCAGCAAACATTAAGACTTATGAGTCCCGTCTTGATTGGAGATCTGGAAGTAAGGGCTGGGATATTCCTTCTACTTCTAGGATCTCTACTTTTGGTGGGCCTACTTCTAGTGACCCCAGTAACAGGAAACTATTGGACCAGATGATGACAGCAGGAAGATATTTTGAGAATGGGTCATAGATTACACAACATGGATGCCATAAATGCTCATAAAAATGATTTGATTCGGTAGAAGTTTGAATATGATGCTGTTTATGATGATGCTTTAGTGAGATACCTGAGGGGTGGTCATTCAGTTCAGTTCCCTATTCACCCTGTTTATATTCCATATCAGTAGAAAAAGTTGGATGTTGATGAAGAAGAAGATGATGACAAGTGATCTTTTTGTTAGTTTGTATGTGATTGTACTTTGTGACTATGTTATGTGTTTTGTGATATTGTTGAGACTGTTTATTAGATTTTGAGACTCTGTTGTTATGTTGTAATGTGAAACTGTAATTCGTAAAACTATCTTCATTTCTAGAATTTAGTTTAGATTTATTGTTAGTTTCAACATTTTGTTATATGTATCGTAATTAACTCTTTTACAACATATTTTATATATATTATGTGCAATTTAATGTTTTAAGTCTTGTATTTTTTCATATTAGCACCTGCATTATTTCAAAATTTATTTTCAAAAATTAGAACCTTAAATAGGTATGTATTTTCTTTATGTATTTAATATTTTCTTTCACCCATTATTTTTAAGTCCTTCATGCTAAATCTTTTCAAAATTTAAGTTGGGGGGGGGGGGGGGTTTTTTGAAAGTCTACGGGGGGGGGGGGGGGGAGAAAAATTACCTTTTTTTTAAAAAAAAGAAAAAAAGAAAAGGAACTTAATTTTATTTGTCTTCATTTAACTATATTTTCAAAATTTTAAATTTAACATGATCTTCGGTATTAGGAGTTAACTTTACATAACTATATTTATATTTCTAAATATAGTAAATTTAAGTAAAAATTTTTAATAATAAAGGTTAATTGTAGAGAATGAGATATTTGGTAAAAGAGAATAAGATAATGTTTTTTTTTATTTTAAGTAAAGAAATTTATATTTTTGAATATTAAAAATCTTAAAAGATTCATATAAAATGAAAAGAATTAAACTTTATGAAATATTTAAGTTAATATAAAGTTGTTAAGTGAGGAAATGTAAAAAGTTTTTAACTTTAAGAACAGGATAGTGAAGTTCAAAATCATTATAGACTATCCAGATATAGTAATCCTCACATAAAAAAAAAGAGAAAGAAAAGAAAAAGGGATTAAAAAAAATGATCCTGAAAAGAATAGAAAAAGAAAAAGATGTGGGGAGAAGCTTGAGGAGATGCGTAATTTAAAATTATCTTCACTTGAATCAACTTAAGGAAAAAGACTTGGACACATTTTCTAAAACTTTTATTTGAATATTAGCTTAATTATTAGTAAACTTTTATGAAGTTCTTTTTCATATGAATATTCTAAGTGACTTTAATATGACAAATTGTAATTTTTTTAAAAAGAAATAGAGGACAAGAAATCCTGGACTTAATTGTCGAATATCCGTACACCTTTAGTATTAACTGGAGTTGTTTTTAACTGGAGTTGTTTTGAATTTTAACTGGAGTTGTTTTGAATTTTTATTAAGTTATACTATTATGTTTAGAGAACTAAAATATGGAAATCTAGAAGTTAAATTCTTTACCAGAAGTCATAATTTTATCTAGTAAAGGAGTTACTTGAGGACAAGCAACACATACATTTGGGGGAATTTGATACACCGAAAATATATGCATTTTTATACCAATATTTTATACTTATTTTTGGTGATATTGCACTTTAATGAAAGGTATTTTGATATTTTATTGTAGGTTGTTGATTTTTAGGACTTAAAGCAAAAAGGAAGCAAAAAAGATGAAATTTGGAGTCAAAATGAAGCTTTTCAAGAAATACTCAGCTTTGATCGCGCCAAGGGCAGCGCCGACTACGCAGAACAACAGAACAGACTGAGATATTTACTCAGCGCTGACGGTGCCAGAAGTGCACCAATGGAACCTTTAAACAAAAAGCAGCAAATTAAATAGCGGGACACTGGAGCCGACGGCACCAATGTCAGTTTAGCCTTTGTTTTTAGAAGATTCGACATATTTGGACAATTTTTGAAGAGATTTTGGAGGCACCTCTTGAAGAACTGACCCCTAGGCTCTATTTGGGGCCAAAATTCATCAGGAAATAGACTCCTTCACTCCTTCACTTCTTCACTCCTTCACGTTCCTTTTCGCTCTACAACGTTCCACCACGCTCCTTTTTCGCTATTTTTCATAATCCATTATCATTCCACCATCACATTGGAGTCAATTAATGAGTTTTCTTTTATAATTTAGAGTTTGTGTGGTGAGATTAAGGGTGAAAGTTTCTGTAAGAGTGTTGGAGAAGGGGAAACGTGAGAGAAATTTTCTTCCTGCATTTATAGGAAAAGGTTACAAGGGATTTGCTTTGAGAAAGAGTTTAAGATAAGTGTTGTTTGTTTATTAGTGTTGTATGAACTTTCTTTTATATATAAAATTTGTGTTTTGGTGTATCTTTCTCATGAAGTCTGAGTAATTTCCTCTATCTTTCTCCGTGATATGGTGAAATTACTGCGAAAGATAATATGGATGTGTCAATATTAAAATATAAATTAAATTATGATGATTTTTCAACTCCAAACTTAATTTACTTTTTGATCTGGCCAATTTAATTGTTAAAATGTGTTGTGAAATATATGATTCGGGAAATAGAGTATGAGTTTTACAATAGAGTGAGGATCACATTTGATTTCATTGAGGAGTTCATGGAATTAAGTGAAAATAAATAGGGAAATATTTTTTGTTGGGTGTAGAATTAGAGAATCTTTAGGGTGACAGGCTAAAATCTTTAATTTGGTCTTCGTGTTTAAAAACTAAATTGAGAGTTAGCCTTCAGGTGAAGGGAAGTGGGAGCTCTGGAGTGGGAGTCAGTATCCTCATAGCCTAGCCACGGATTTAGGGACTAAATTTGAAATTAGCCAATGATTTTCTATGCACTGTATTAGGGTAAAGAATTAAAACTGCTCCTATTTGGCACAATACATATTATAAACATTTATCTCATCTCATTTCACCAAAACATCATTGTAGTGGGAAGGATGCCTTTTCACATAAGAAATCTTCATTTTATAAGCATAGTCAGTAGATTAGTAGTTACTGTTTAAATCTTGCATTTCTGTTTTGCTAATAGTTAAGTACTTTAATTTTCATCTCAACATTCAAAATTAGTGACAGTAATTTCGTTTGACTTTCTTTTACTTTCCTAGTAAAATTTATCATTGCAAATTTAAACCTTCCCCGTGGAATCAATATTTGGGGCTTAAATAGAAAGTTCATTATTACTTGATAATGGTACGTATACTTACGTAGAATCCCATTAATAATTGCCTATACTTATATATAATTTACACAACTTACTTTTAGTACACGGATCAAGTTTTTTGTGCCGTAGTGGTGTCAACCTCATAAATCCTTACATATGAAAAATCGGGATCAGTAAGCAAGTTTTTCGCCTCCTTCTGGCATCTTCTTTTTTCGCGCAAGAAAGCTCTATGCTTTCAACGATTGGCATTTCTACATTGAGTTCTTTGTAGTGGTGCATCTGACAGTCTTTCGTCATTAGCAGTGACTAGGCCTCTGGTTGGTGCCATTATCATAGACCGTAGGCAACTAGTCCCCTCCATCGGGTCTTGATGTACTATCACTTTCTTCCCTTTAAGTGAGGAATTCTCCCTGGTGCTGATCTTTATGAGTGACGGTAGTCCATATTTTCCCTTCCTTTTCTTGATGGCTAACCACATCCATTAGAGGACCCTCATTATCCATGTCGACTTGACTGAAGTCCATGTCGAAGTCTATGGTGCCACCTTGCAGTGCTCTTTCTTTTTTAAGTGCAAGGTTCGAACCAACTTTAAAAGCAAAAATCAGCCTCTCCTGACATTCTCTCTGAAGACGACTAAAAAAATATCTGTGCGCTAAAATTTAATAGGAACAAGAATAAAACAAAGTGTTTATTAAACAAAATTTTATGTTATATTGGTGAGAAAATGATTTATTTACATGTATATATTTTTTTTGCTTAATTTAATAAAATATTAAACTTTTAAAGGTAGAGAAGAGAAAATTGAAGTATGTAACTTCAAAAATTTTCATTTTATTGAGGTTAATTTTATAACAAAATTTTGGATCCGGTCACAGACATTTGGCCAAATAAATAACCTCAGAACGATCAAAATTTCAAAATTTCAGTTTAAGCAATGTCAAGTAGCATAGTATGTCTTCAAGTATCGCCCGTTGATTGGCGACATGGGTCTTTTGCCCTGAAAGTCTACTAGTTGGTAGGCTCCTCCTTTGTAGACCTTTTCTATCATAAATGGCCCTTCTCAAGTTGGCTTAAATTTTCCACCTATCTTACAGCGTGCAAGAATAAGCCTTTCGATCACAAGTACGAGATCATCAATTTTGAATGTCATTGGGCAGACCAATTTGTCATGAGCTTGTATCATTTTTGCCTTGTAAAGTTCCAAATGCTGTTGTGCTTCTAGTTGTTTTCCTTCGAGACTTTCGAATTCCTCAAGTTTGAGTTTTGCACTTTCTTTTGTTGTAAGCTGATTGGCGACAATGACTCTAAGATACAATGTCTGAACTTCTAGCAGTAATATATCCTCAAACCCATATACGGGTATGTAAGGTGTACACTGAGTGGGAGTGTTGAACATTTTCTCGTAGGCCCACAAAGCTTCTAACAATCTGTTATGACAATCTCTTTTGTTTTCATATAGTGTCTTCTTCAAAATCTGGACCAATATCTTGTTGAAGGCTTCAGCTAAGCCATTTTCCCTTGGATAGTAAATTGTAGAGTACCTCAAATCTATCGAGTGTCGTTTAACAAAATTGTTTATTTTTGTGCTTTTAAAGGTTGTCCCATTGTGAGAGATTATTCTGCGTGGAACTTCAAAATGGTAGACGACTTGGCTTTCAAAAACTGAAGGATGTGTTGTGCTGTAACCTCTCGTAATGCCTGTCTCTGCCCATTTGGTAAAGTAATCTATAGCGACAAGTATAAGTCTGTGTCCTTTGGAAGACGGAGGGTCTATCAGACCTATTATGTCCGTGCCCCAACACTCAAAGGGCTACGAGGTGACCGTTGGGTGTACCACATTCGGAGGTTGGTGCAAGACCACCCCATGCACATGGCACTAGTGACATTTTTTGGCTGTATCCATGCAGTCGAACATCATCACTGGCCAATAATATCTGAGTCGCTTGATCTTCATTTTCATTTTTGGTATTGATTGGTGAGCACCACACAATCCGACATGTACTTCTTGACAACATTATGTGCTTCTACTTTTCTTAGACATTGCAGCCACATCTGGTTGAATGATCTTCTATAGTGGACATTGCCTACTAAAGCGTATGACATAGCCCTTCTTATTATGTGGTGCGTTGTAGACTTGTGTGTCACAGCTTTCTAATTTTGAAATATTCTATTAATGGCTTAGGCCAATCTTCATTAATATTAGCAATCGCAATCATTGTTTCTTCTTCTTTTCCAAGCTTGTGTAGATTTTTAAGGTCGATTCGAGACAAAACCTGTCTTCCTTGTATTGTGATGTTAATGGAATCCTTTGGTGGACACGCCAATTCCTTAGTGAGTTTTGCTAGAGCATCAACATGGGCATTATCTCCCTGAGGAATCCGGTAAAAATTTGCATTGGGAATCTGCTCCAGCAACTTCATCTTATATCGATGGTATTCTGCTAACCTTGGTTTCAAAATCTTGTATTGCCCGACATCTTGTTAAATGACAAGTTGAGAGTTGCCAAAGATGGTAATATCCATTATATCAATCGAGATTGCCAACTCCAACCCCGTGATTAAGGCTTCATACTCTGTTACTAAGTGATAGAGGTTAGGACCAATATGTGGGGTGACCAAGGATAGAGCCATCCTAAACTTCTGTATTCAGCAAGTGATGGAAATAATTGTAGGCTCTATTATTTATGTGAACACTCGATCTATTGCTCTCGTCTCTCGATCTATTGCTCTCGGAGAGACCACTGGTGGATTGGCACACCCTGCTCTTATTTACACACTTTGTGAGCAGGCAAGATTGATTTCAGACCAGATGAGGAGAGGATTGAGCCTCAAAGACCTATTGGGTTTGCTAACATTAAGACTTATGAGTCCCGTGCTGATTAGAGATCAGGAAGTAATGGCAGGGATATTCCTTCTACTTCTAGGACCCCTGCTTTTAGTAAGCCTTCTAATGACCCCAGTAACAGGGAAGTATTGGACTAGATGATGATTCAACAGGAAGATATTTTGAGGATGGGTCATAGATTACAGAACATGGATGCCAGAAATGCTCATACAGATGATTTGATTCGGTAGGAGTTTGAATATGATGCTGCTTATGATGATTCTTTAGAGAGATACCTCAGGGGTGATCATTCAGTTCAGTTCCCTATTCACCCTGTTTCTACTCTATATCAGCAACAAAAGTTGGATGTTGATGAATGGATGTTGATGAAGAGTTGATGAAGAGGAAGATGATGACTGGTGATCTTTTTGTTAGTTCGTATGTGATTGTACTTTGTGACTATGTTATGTGTTTTGTGATATTGTTGAGACTGTTTATTAGACTTTTAGACTTTGTTGTTATGTTGTAACGTGAAACTGTAATTTGTAAAACTATTTTCATTTCTAGAATTTAGTTTAGTTATATTATTAGTTTCATCATTTTGTTTTATGTATTGTAATTAACTCTTTCTCAGCAGATTTTATATGTATTATGTGCAATTTAATGTTTTAAGCCTTGTAGTTTTTCATATTAGCACCTACATTATTTTAGAATTTATTTTCAAAAATCAGAACCTTCAACTGGTATGTATTTTCTTTATGTATTTAATGTTTTCTTTCACCCTTTATTTTTAAGTTTTTCATGCTAAATCTTTTCAAAATTTAAGTTTGGGGGGGAGGGGGAAGAAAAATTACCTTAAAAAAAAAGAATGAACTAAATTTTATTTGTCCTCATTTAACTATATATTCAACATTTTAAATTTAACATGATCTTTGGTATTAGGAGTTAACTTTAGATAACTATATTTATATTTCAAAATATAGTAAATTTAAGTAAAAATTTTCAACAATAAAGGTTAATTTTAGAGAATAAGGTATTTGGTAAAAGAGAATAAGACAATGTTTTTTTTATTTTAAGTAAAGAAATTTGTATTTTTGAAGTATTAAAAATCTTAAAAGATTCATATAAAATGAAAAGAATTAAACTTTAAACTTTATGAAAAAACTTTATGAAATCCTTAAGTTAATATAAATTTATTAAGTGAAGAAATGTAAAAAGTTTTTAACTTTAAGAAGAGGATAGTGAAGTTCAAAATCATTAGAGGTTATCTAGATATAGTAATCTTCACATAACAAAAAGAGAAAGAAAAGAAAAAGGGATAAAAAAATGATCCTGAGAAAGAAAAGAAAAAGAAAAAGATGCGGGGAGAAGCTTGAGGAGATGCCTAATTAATAATTTACTTCACTTGAATCAACTTAAGAAAAAAGACTTGGACACATTTTCTAAACTTTTTATTTAAATATTAGCTTAATTATTAGTAAAGTTTTATGAAGTTCTTTAAGTTATGAAT
>NW_018250280.1:323423-325222 GCF_001263595.1 Phalaenopsis equestris | reverse complement strand
TTTTTCTTGAAAGAAATATTTTTCTTGAAAGAAATAGAGGATTAGAAATCTTGGACTTAATTGCTGAATATCCTTACACCTTTAGTATTAATTGGTGTTGTTTTGAATTTTTCTTAAGTTACACTATAATGATTAGAGAACTAATACTAAAATTTCTTAAGTTACAAAATTAATTTTCATTACAAAAATATTTCTTTAAATCTACCATAATATTTAAATAGTTACAAAAATATAGTTACTTGAATTAAATTCACTACATAAAATCATATAAATAATTTTTGAAAATAATTAAATAGAGGACATCTAATATTAATCTTTTTCTTCCCTCTCCCAAACTTAAATTTTTAAATATGACATAATACAGGTGGAAAGAAAAAAAATATAAATATAAATCATACCTCAGTATTGTAGGCATTTTTATCATTCTGAAATTTTTACAGACCTTCTCAAATTTTTACTTCACCTGGTCTGTAATATTAGGATCTTTCTACACATAAATCATTAGAGGAATTTCTGGGTAATGAAATTTTGAAATAAGTATAAAACTAAAACATTAAACAAGCACAACATTTCCTAATACAAACACAACATCTATTAAAATGCGAAAATAAAAATCACATTACATTACAAAATACTACTCAACATCTATTAAAATGCACATGCACAGTTAACTATAACACTAACTTTATAACAAAAATTAAAATTATCCAGGTACACAAAATAAAAATGAAAGTCCAAATACATAAACATAATAAGTCCAAATACACAAACATCCATTTCTATTACAAACAAACTTAGAGAAATAAAAGTACAAATATAAGTACATCAATTACATTCAAATATCAAAATCTCAAACAATGTCTTAATCTCCTTAATCAGCAGGTGGATCGAGCTGACATTGAGTATATCGGGGGCACTAAGGAAAGTAACATCAAGTTCACATCTGTAGTGTCGGGCCTGAGCTTTGTAATAAGCTACCTCAAAATTTGAATGCCTCTGAAGGCACTCACTATCATAATCGTATCGATAGTCTAAACCTCCAATCCTTTCAAATTTTATGCTCTTCCGCTGCAAGGTCAACTCATTCATCAAATCAGAGAGTGTAGAGGAACTAGAAGGTGGAAGGTCATAACTTGTAGAGGGGACATCTCTACTAGTAGAAGGTTCTTGACTTCTACTTCTAGTTCTTCATTTCTCATGAGATTTATAAGTCTTTAAATTGGCTTTACTAATGGGTTTCATAGGGTAAACCCATTCTTCGTCTCCAATCTCCACTCCATAAAGTTTGCAGATTACATAAATAAGTCCATGATGTCCTAGACCTCCTCTTGTCTCACTCCTCACCGTAGTCAATATATTCTTAAGAATGATTCTCCCCAAATTTATAGTTCTACTATTCTGAATACAAATATTTAGAATAACTATATCTCTAGTTACCTCACTATGGTGATAAGTCGGTAATAGAGTAGAGGAAATGAAATAGTGTCACACCTTAGAGGGGCATTCAGCATGGAAGCAGAAAAATTTACCCGTTCTCGCTACTTTATCTTCCATGTTCCTTTTCTATCAGTGAGAAAGTTGATCACATCATTCAGGGGGCCTTCCATCGTACTGAAGGATTCATACTGGCAACTATAAGAGTCTGGGACTTCATAAAAAGTGTTGATGTGGGCGGCAGTAAAATCAACAAGAAATCCATGCACTTGAACGATTCCATCATCAGAATAGATTATATTGGCGTAGAACTCAATCACAACGTTTGCATCAGCTTTATTGGTGGTGTAACAAAAGTTTTCCCA
>NW_018250280.1:322364-323320 GCF_001263595.1 Phalaenopsis equestris | reverse complement strand
CATTGCATTGACGAAGCGAGACTCGTCGAACTCAACCCGTCTCTTTTGTTGTGGAGCCATTTCAATCTAATCAAATTATAGAAAAATTCCAAAAATTACTTCAAATGTGCAAATCATGGCTTCCATTAGTAATTCTAAGAGTTCAACATTAAGATCCATGAATTTCTTCCTAAATTTTCTTTACATTTCACATTTTTCAGATTTCCTCAATGTGAAAGAAATCCATGGTTAAAATCAAATATTTTTAGTTTGGAGTGAAGCTCTTACCTAGAGATGATCAAATCCGGTGTCAAAAAGCCTTGAAATTGCCTCCCAATCCAAGATCTTTCAAGCCCTAGTTCGAAAATGGCATTTTTAGGAGGAAGAGGATGATGAATAGTGGTGGTTGACTGGTCAAAATTGTAGTTAAAGGTGTTTTTTTGTGAGCTCACCGTCGGCGGGGTCAATGGCGCGGTCGACACACCCTATTGGAATTAAATCCTAAGTCTCAGGAAAAATTCACCATTGGTGGCGTCGAGGACGCCATCGGCGAGCTCTTTTAATTTCGTCCAAATTCCAAATTTTTATGATTTCAATCAATTTCAAGCCTTAACGACATGTTTTTAATCATTATAGACATAATTTTAAGTGACTAAATGATGTACTTAGCACATATAGACTTTCACAACACAAAACATCAGATATATATATAAATTCCGAGGGGTACAATATACGTTACATAACACACCTAAGTTTGGTATTTTTTCAACCTCAATACATTAATTCAGCGTCACAATCCAAGCCAAAACTCTCAAAACGCTGAAAACAAAACATCCTATGCTTAGTCTCAACTATACAAAGATCTAAAAGCATAATTCTAAAGCAAAGAAAATACAAAGTTCAAATCAAAATACATAGATAGACAGATAGGTAGTAATATAAATCTACTAATCTTCAGACTCGGTACTAGATTCTCC
>NW_018250280.1:321856-322180 GCF_001263595.1 Phalaenopsis equestris | reverse complement strand
GCATTCATGACATTTTGTACCTCCTTTTCCAATTTCTTGATTCGGCGCAGGATCACCAGAGACTTATTAGGAATCAAATCCATGCACTTGAACGATTCCATCATCAGAATAGATTATATTGGCGTAGAACTCAATCACAACGTTTGCATCAGCTTTATTGGTGGTGTAACAAAAGTTTTCCCACCTCCGCTCGGCAATAACTCGTTCGATTTCTCCTCCCGGACTTTTAAAAACTCGATCTTGTATACACTTCTTTTCTTTAAATATGGAAGTAAATTTTGTTCGAGCCATTGCATTGACGAAGCGAGACTCGTCGAACTCAAC
>NW_018250280.1:318104-320720 GCF_001263595.1 Phalaenopsis equestris | reverse complement strand
TGCAAAGTGAGAAAATTGTGGAGGGGTGTCCAAGCCCATAAGTTGATTCGTGAATGATCAGGCCCAAAACCGACTTAACAATTATAGATCCAATGTCAATCGGCAGTCCCCTTTGGATGCAGTAATTCAAAATGGCACTTTCTTTAGAAACTTTACCGATCTTCATTGTCGGTAACAGTTTTGCAGAAATGAAAAAGTGTCAATATTTAGAAACGAGATTTAGGAGTATTGCAAAAAAACTAACATACCCATTTTCTCTTGTTTCTCAGTCGCCAGTTTTGTCCGTTAAATATTGGTAAATTTCAGTCATCTGGTTTCTCATTGGGACGAAATTGGAATAGTGGCAGATAGGAACATTTTTTATCATGTATAATTCGTTGATCCGTGCAGGAGTGAAAGTGATCCATCTTCCTCGCACATAAACAACTCCCTGGTTGATTCCATGCAAATCTGCATAGAATTCTTTTACCACAGGAACCACCACAGCGGCGGTGGTGTAGCACATCACTTCCCATCTTTGCCGCACTATCATTTCTTCAATTTCCGTAGAGGGATTAATCAATCCACGATTTATGAATCCTTGTTCCTTGATCAATCTTTTCTTCGTCAGTAACTTGTTGAAGATTCCCTGCGCTTCCGCACTAATAAACTTTCGCCGATTGAAAACTTGCATTCTGGGATTATCAGGGAATCAGACGCCATAAGAATGAAATTGTTGGAGTTTCACTTCATTTTTTAAGGCAAAATATGAACTAAGAATCAAATTTTTGAGTTTAAAAAGATTATTCTTGCCCAAAAACCGCTAAAAACTGCCATTTGAACCCAAGTAATTGCCATTTCGCCGGTCTCGCCATCGGCGGGGTAAAGGGCGCCGTTGGTAAAATTTTCACAGTTTTTGCTCTGGTCTGAATGCGTTCCAATTTTTCTGTATGGATCCATTTTTTATGATGATTTAAGGGTAAATAAGAGTAGTAGAGCTTAATACTACCACATATTAACGATAATTTCAAATAAAAACTATTATAATAGTGATAAAAGTAAAGATAAGTATGGGTTGCCTCTCATAAAGCGCTTGGTTTAACGTCGTTAGCTCGACCTATTCAGGTGTCATTCAGGTTGACTGATCATTAAAACCTCTTTAAAATTTGGTCTTTTGCCCTCATAATATGGATTTAATCTATGTCCATTTACTTTAAATCTATTTCCCATCTTCTGATCTTCAATTTCAACAGCTCCGTAAGTATAAACTTGAGTCACAGTAAAGGGTCCTAACCAACGAGACTTCAATTTCCTAGGAAATAAGTTCAACCTAGTGTTGTAAAGTAAGACTTCTTGTCCTGGTTCAAAGTTCTTTTGGTTAATCTTCCGATCATGCCATAAATTTAGCTTATCATACCATAACTTTAATTTTTCCTTATAAATTCTGTCGTTATCATAAGACTCGTTTCTTAATTCTTCTAACCCATTTAGTTATAACAATCTCTTCTTACTAACATCTTTAAAATTATAATTAAATTCTTTAATCGCCCAATATGTTTTATGCTCCAATTCTACTGGTAAGTGACAAGTCTTTCCAAAAATCAGTTTGTAAGGAGTCATTCCAATAGGAGTTTTATAAGCAGTCCTGTAAGCTCATAATGCGGTATCCAATCCAGTGAACCAATTATTCTAATAGGATTTACAGTATTTTCAAGTATTTGTTTAATCTCTCTATTAGAAACTTCAGCTAATCCAATGTTTTGAGGATGATAGCCAGTACAAATTTGATGAATAATATTAAATTTTTCTGTCAATCTCTAAATATATTTATTTCTAAAATGGGATCCTCCGTCAGTGATAATCATTCTAGGCATTCCGTATCTAGTCAAAAAAATTTTCATTAAAAATCTTGAAACACTTTTAGCATCACAACGAGAAAAAGCTTGTGCTTCAATCCACTTAAAAACGTAGTCCACTACAATTAATATATATAAGTTTTCAAATGAAGGAATAAATGGTCCCATAAAATCTAATCCCCAAACGTCAAAGATCTCAACTTCTAACATGAAATTTAGAGGCATTTCATTTCTTCTACATGTATTGCCTACTCGTTGACATCGATCACAAGTTTTTATGTATCTATAAACATCTCTAAAGATAGTAGGCCAATAAAATCCAGCTTGTAAAATTTTATAAGCAGTTTTATCAATCCCAAAATGTCCTCCAAATTCAGAATCATGACATTTCTGAATGATTAGCTCAGTTTCTTCATAAGGTACACATCTCCTCATAATCAAATCCTTACATTGTTTATATAAATAAGGCTCATCACAAAATTATGCTTTTGCATCATGAATGAATTTCCTTTGTTGTTGCAATGTCATCATAGGTAGCAAAATATCACTTACAATATAGTTAACAATATCAACATACCATGGTATTTTTCACTCATTAATATTATAGTTGTTCATCAGGGAAACTGTCTGTAAGTTTGTTGTCAGTGTCAGATAATTCATGATTTTCTAATCTTGACAAATGATCAGCAATTTGATTATCAGTTCCCTTTCTATCAATAACTACAAGATCAAATTCTTGCATCAAAAGTATCCATCTAATCAACCTTGGTTTGGCATCCTT
>NW_018250280.1:315751-317174 GCF_001263595.1 Phalaenopsis equestris | reverse complement strand
AAAAATAAGCTCTAAATTTACATAAAGCATCCAAAATAGCCAGTAACTCTTTTTCAGTAACAGTATAGTTAATTTGTGCATCATTAAGAGTTTTACTAGCGTAGTATATAACTTTAAAAATCTTTTCATACCGTTTTTCAATGACATCTTCAATAGCATAATCACTAGCATCAAACATCAATTTAAATGGCTTCTCCCAGTTAGGTGAAACTATAATAGGGGCTGTGATTAAATAGGGGCTAATAGGGGCTGTGATTAATTTTTCCTTTAATAACTGAAAGGCATTTAAACAGCTTTCATTAAATTGTTTGTAATTACATATTGTACTCTAGGGTTATATATATGGTTTGTTTTATACCCCTAGTGATATTCTATACTCTTTTTATGTATTAAAAGAAAGCCACCGCTCTGCTCCCGATAACGTAGGCATCTTTGTCGAACCTCGTTAAATCTTGTATTCTTTCTCAACACAAAGACATACACATTTTTCTCTCAATTTTTTTTAAACAGGGAAGTGATAAATTTCAAACATTTCTCTCAATTCAGAACTAAATTAGTTCTTTCTCATAACTCCAAAACTTTTTCAAGATAATTTAAGGATGCGTCAAATTATGTTCCAAATACAAAGAAATCATCCACAAACACTTCTATTCCATCATCAATTAACTTACTAAATATAGACATCATACATCTCTGGAATGGTGCAGGTGCATTACGCAATAATCCGAAAGACATTCTTCAAAAAGCAAAAGTTCCAAAAAGACTAGTAAATGTTGTCTTTTTTTGATCCTCAGGAGCAATAGAAATTTGTGCCCTACAAGTCTATCTACTATTTGATCTAAAAAGGGTAAAGGGAATTGATCTTTCCTGGTGGCAGTGTTTAATTTTTTATAATCAATGCAAATACACCACTCAGTAACTTGTTTAATATGTATTAATTCATTACTTTCTTTTTTTTTCAACAGTCACTCCTCCTTTCTTAGGAACACAATGAATTGGACTTACCCACGCACTATCTGAAATAGGATATATAATTCCAGTGTCTAACCATTTCAAAATTTCCTTCTTAACTACTTCTTTCATCATTAGATTTAATCTCTTTTGTGGATCAACTATTGATTTATATTGTTCATCTAATATAATTCAGATTGAAGGACTGATTCCCTTCCCTTAATAACAGCTAATGTCCAACCAAAAGCTTTCTTATATCTTTTTAATGTATCTAACAGTCTTTGCTCTTACAAAACATTTAATTCTGAAGATATAATAAATGGTAATGTCGATGAGTCTCCTAAAAACACATACTTCAAGTGGCTAGGAAATACTTTCAACTCAAGTTCAGGTGGTTCTATAACTGACGGTAACAAATTCTTATCGATATTTTTCGTAATATCCCACATCTCAAATCTTTCCTGAACATAAT
>NW_018250280.1:313715-314702 GCF_001263595.1 Phalaenopsis equestris | reverse complement strand
GTTACTAAGCGCAGTAGCGATATGTCCCAATTGATTTTCAATATTCTTAATAGCAGTTCCTTGATTTTTTAATTGATTTCCTTGAATTTGTAATTGATTTCCTTGATTCTGCAATTGTTGACCCATGTTTAATATCAGCTCTTCCATAGACAACTTCGTCTCCTTAATTTGAGTGTTATTATTAAATCTTGGAGGATAAGAAGGTCTGTAATTTACATGTCCTTGGTTGGATGAATTTCCTAACGGGTTCACTGGGTTGTTTGCCAATTTTTGATTTGTAGAAGAATTGTTATTCCAATTAAAATTTGGATGATTCTTTCAACCTGGGTTATAGTAGTTTGAATAAGGGTTGTTGGTTCTATTAATAGAATTTAAAGTCTCATATGAAGGTTTAACATCCACAAATTGCCCAGATGAATTCTCTTCCATCATAGGAGGCGTTGGAGAATAATTCATCCCATAATGATCTAATTTTTTTGATATTGCAGTAATCTGTGAAGCTAACGTATATATTGCGTCAGAATCATGGATACTAGCTACTCTTTTAGGATTTACCCGTTCAGAGGGCCATTGAAAATTATTGGTAGCCATCTCTTGTATTAATGAATAAGCCTTATTTAAAGGTTTTGACATTAAAGAACCACCAGCCGCAACATATATAATCAATCTAAGAGATCCCACTAATCCATTATAAAAAGTTTGAATTATCAACCAATCTGGTAACGAATGACGAGGGCACTTCTTAATAAGATCTTTAAATCTCTCCCAAGCTTCATATATTGACTCTCCATCAATCTGACAGAACGATGTTATGTCATTTCTACGTTTAGCAGTTTTGGATGGAGGGAATTATTTGGATAGAAATTTTTGTGAAAGTTCTCCCCAAGTTCTATTAGATCCAGGTGCTAATGAATTTAACCACATCTTAGCCTTATCCCTCAGTGAAAAAGGAAAAAATCTAAGTCTAACAGCATCGTTTGAGACTCT
>NW_018250280.1:252620-313522 GCF_001263595.1 Phalaenopsis equestris | reverse complement strand
GAGGTGTAAGTTCGGATCTTCATTTGGTGTACCTCCGAATTGATTGTTTTGTACCATTTGGATAATAGCAGGTTTAAGCTCAAATGAATTAGTAGCTACATCAGGATTTTGAATAGATAAGTGAATTTCGTCTGCTGCGACTTTATATATGCTTAGAAATGTAAGATAAATATGGACGTAATAAATATTAAATAATTGTAAAGTCACATTTATCAACACAAGTATACGTATCGCTCAAGTAATATAGGGCTCTAATGGAGTCATAGATATCAATCCCATAGAGAAGTTATCCCACAGGAAGTAGTTAAATCTACGGACTAAGATTTTATAAAAAACAATACTTTAATCTCAACAACAAAGTTCAATTTGCTTATCTATCACTAAAAGGCAATTTCAATAAATATATAATTTTAATAACTATTAAATAACGAATGATACTAATGAAGGTTCAAATGTGATATTCAATATATAAGAAAACATCCTTCTCCTTGTCAAGAAATTATAGTGAATGAAGAAAGTGAATTGGTTCAAATTATATTGTGTCAAATAGGAGCATACATATTCTTTACCCTTTGGT
Source organism: Phalaenopsis equestris (assembly GCF_001263595.1). NCBI lineage: Eukaryota > Viridiplantae > Streptophyta > Magnoliopsida > Asparagales > Orchidaceae > Phalaenopsis > Phalaenopsis equestris. The sequence continues at coordinate 312,945 of NW_018250280.1, read as the reverse complement.
CCAGACATAAAGAACATTGACTAATCCTACGCTTGTTTACTGAATCTGCGGCTAGGCTGGGAGGATACCGGCTCTCACTTCGGAGCTCCTAATTCCCCTCGCCTGAGGGCTAACATCTACACTTCAGCACCCAAATGATAGGACCGAATTAAGGATTTTAGTATGTCACTCTAAAATCTTCAATTCTAAGTCTGATAATATTATTTCCCTATTTATTTACACCCAACTTCCAAGGGCTTTGACCTCCCTGAATCTTGGATGTAATCTTCACTTTAGTTGTAAAAGTCAACATATTTTAACAAATCAATTGGCCATGGCCAGATTGAAAGTAAATTAAGATCAAAGTGAAAAGATCATCACAATTTCTTAAATATTTTCATGGTTTCACTAATTCAAATCACCATTTCACAAATCTTGAGACAATGAGAAAGACAGAGAAAACTACTCAGATCTCATGAGGAAAAACACTAAAAAACTCAGAATTCATATATAAAATCAAAGTTATACAAACTACAACAAGTAAATAACTTATCTCTAATTTCTCCCCAAGAAAACTCCTCAAAGTTTCTATGAATCTCTTCCCTTCTTTAGAACACATAAAATTCTACACAGAATTCCTCTTCAAAGCAGCAAGGAGGAAGAAATCTCTCACTTTCCCTCCACTCTTACAATCTCTCAAAGAATTACTCACAATTTAGACACTCTTGTAAACTCTCTACACACTAATGGAACCTTTCTAACATCCAGAACCTCTCTAATTTTCGGCCAAAATTTTCTTTTAAAGTTGTGGATGAACTTTCCCAAAAGTTGCCTAAGCATCCCTTCAAAATTTGGGCTTATCCAAAGCTTGATTGGGCATAACCACCGACCTCGCCGTCGGCGGCCTTGAGGGCGCCGTTGGCGGACCTTCTTAATGAATTAATTATGGAGTCTCAGGAAAATCTTTCCGTCGGCGGGGTCGATGGCGCCGTCGGCGCCCTAGTTCAATTCTGCACATTTTGGTCCTTTTCGCTCCAAATTCGCTCATTTTTACATCTTTTTGCTCCAATGACCCTAATTCATCAATCCTACAACAAAAAATAAAAAATATCTTTATTTAAAGTGCAATATCATAAAAAACAGTACAAAATATGTATGAAAATCTCAATATATTTTCCTTTGGTCATTAGTATAGAAGGAATAGCAGATAAGATCACAAAGATTGAGGCTGACGTGGCTTCAATTGAAGCAATGGCAAATGGGACTAACGCACAATTGGAGCACATTGAATGGTAACTTAAGATGCAATTTAGCCATACAAGTTTTGTAGATGAAGCGGACAAGGCTATTTATTTAAAAACAAATGGATTGAAGAAGATTCAACCAGAGTTCTTCACCACCATTCGTTCTATCAGATCTATATTCCAAATGCCTCAAAAGAGACAAATAAAAGGCCAGAATTCATTCTACGAGAAGGAGAATGGAATTAAGTTCTAAGTTTAGTGTTTGTTTGTGTTAGATGTTGTGATGTTGGTATTAAGTTTGTTTTTAAGTGTTTTGAATGTTAAGTTTATTTAATGTTTGAAGTTTGTGAACTATCTCATCTAAGGCCCTTTGGATTGAGAAATTATGTATCATAAGTGTTTGTATTTGTTTGTAAGTGTTTGATTGTGTGTAAAATTTTGTGTTGAATCAAACTAGTGAAATTGGTGAATTTTGAGAAAGAGGAGAGTTGAAGGGGGAAGAAAATTGTTATTAAAGATTTATAAGACCATTTTGGGTTTGTTGACTTAGTTTAGATGTGCACTTCACTTAAAATAAAAAAATATCAAAATTCGTGCACTGGTGCCTAAGCGCCAAAACCCCACGCTTAAGTGTTAGACAACCCGAGAGGTAGGCACCTAAACGCCGAACCAGTCACGCTGAAGCGTCGGTTCATTTAAACAACTTCGCGAACGGTTAAAGGTGAAAAATTAATATGAAAATCACCATTTTTGACCCCCGACATCGTCTTCTTCCCTTTGAGTTCGTGAGTGAGGATTTAGGGTTCTTCTGGAGTAAAGATTGCATTGGGGATTCATGCCAAATTTGTTAGATTTGATCTTCTTGAGGAAAAGTTTTTTATTTTCACAATGTATTTTGAGAACATAGGGGATTTGACCGAAAATCACTATTCATAGTGAAAATTTTAGAAAAGCCTATGAAAAATACATAGAAATGATAATTTAAGCTTTTAGAAGTTGAGTTAATGATTTAGTCTTAAATTTAGGATCCATTGTGATTTTTAGAAATGACCCCAAGAATGAAGAGGAGTAAAGGGAAGTCTCACTTCGATTCAAGCAATTTCATGAGCTCGAAAGCTTAGAACAAGTATACCGAAGCATTGTAAACGAGAAAATTGATTCCTGAGAGATGTTTCGAAAGTCTGGGTGAAACAATGGAAGATTTAATTGTTCGCTGACAATGGAAACGATTTTGTTATTTTTCTATTGTGGCTGTAATTTATTTTATTCAAGAGTTTACACTAATCTCCCTGAAGCTGAAGAATATCAGGTCATGGTCCGAGGAAAGTCAATGCCTTTTTGCCCTAAGGTAATAAATTTATTTTACCAGCTGCTCCCTAGTGTATTATGTTTTTATTCGAACTATAATCTAGCTAAGGAGGAGTTAGATGAGATCATATCATCATTGACCGCAGGAAGTGGACTTTGGAAGATAACAAATAATAACAAATAAAAGAAGAGTCAATTTCCCTGCGTCAAAGTTAGATGCCACATGAAAGGTGTGGCACTACTTTATTTCAACTTGTCTGCTCCCAACCAACCACCTCAGCAAAGTTACCAGAGATAGAGCTACCTTGAACTATTTCATTCGGTAGTTCAAACCGATTGAAAATGGATCATTGATTTATCAGATTATCATCAGTTCTGCTACCGCTGCCACTACTGCAGGTTTGAGATTCACATCCTTAATCTTTTCTTTATGTGAGCAAGCTGGTGTTAGATTCGAAAGCCAGGAGGAAATATTGCAGCCTATAAAGCCTATAATGAGGGTTAATGTGAAATCTTATTCCCAACATTCGATATTTGGCTGGAGAGGAGGATTTATTTAAAGTTTAGAAGCCTCTACTTTTCATGCTTTTACTGCACTTGCATCCACGTCACAAGGTCAGGCTTCTAGTTCTGATTCACAGACTCATATAATGCAAAGGATGTTAGATAACATAAATTATATAACGGATAAGGTGTTAAATTTGAAGAATTTTGTAGATCATATGGATGGTTATATGAGAAGACACAATGATTATGAAAAAAAAATTCACTCATCTTTAGAAAACCTTATCAAGGGTGACCAAAGTTTAGTTTTTCCTTCATATCCGTAGCATCCTTCATATGAACCGAGATGATGATGAGGAGGAGGAGAATTAATTTAAGTAGTTTAGTTTTTAATTGTGAACTTTATGTCGTACAGTTGTATTAAATTGTTAGTTTGTTTTGTGTTGTACTTATTTAAACTGCTACTATTGATTGTGCTTTGTTTTGTTAGTCACTATTGTGATGTATTTATGTTATTATGAGTAGTTATATTTTGTTTTTGAGGTAGTAATTGTGTTAACTGTGTTGTCTAGTATATTTTGTCAGTTTGCGTTGGACTTAATCTTGAATTTTGGGAAGGTTTAGAATATTACTAACTTTCACTAAAAACTTATGTTTAAAATTTTCAATTTGCTACCATGTATATTCTTTATACTGCAGTGGTAAATTTATGTTAGTGTGTTTGTTTGCTTTTATGTTATTCTCCACTAAATAGAATTCTAATGAATCTCATTATATTAAGCTAAATTAAAATTTGATCAAATAATTTTTTCTCCTGTTTTTAATTTTTGTACTAATATATTTCGAATGTAAAAATTACTGTAAACATGTTAATTTTAGTTTTGATTTCTGCCTATATATAAATATGATGTTAAAATGTTTTATCTTATTAAAAATTAAAGTTTAGGGGGATGAAAAACAATTTCTAAAACTTAGAATTTTATTTGTTCTCAAATGTGCTACAAATAAATTTGATTTTGATTTGAAAAAATGATTATGTATATAAAGTTATATTATGGAAGTTAGGGAAGTAAAATTTTTAATATAGAAATGAGTAAGAGAATTTAGTTGAAACCTATAGTAATAAATAAAAACGTAGAGTTAAATTTTTTTAGTGTGGAAATGATAAATATTGTGTCGCTATCTTTAGTATGAGAAATTATATTTTTGAAAAATATAGAAGGATTAGACTTTTATTTCAATACTTAAATTTCTTTTATTAAAACTAATTTTCAAATCAATTATTATATTTTAAAGTTCAATAACTAAATTTTTTTATTAAAAATAATTTTCAAAACTATTATATATATATATATATATATATATATATCAAAACTTTGCTTTAGGAAAGAAGTGAAATTTAAAATCATTAAAGGTCTATCTAGATATAGTAATCCTCACCTGAAAAAGAAAAAGAAAAAAAAAAGAAAAAGAAAAAAAAAAGAAAGAGATAAATAAAGAGAAAAAGAAAAAAAAAAGAAGGTTGAAATAGGGAGGAGAAGCTTGAGGATTATTACTTAATCAAAAGTTGGTTTTACATCTGATCTTTTTAGAGTATAAAACTTGAAAAACTCTTAAGCTTAAGGATATAATATAGTTAGTATAATTATTCTTAAAAAAAATTTTAGTGGAGAATATAGAATGCCTAAACTCTGTATTTAGAGAATTTACAAATATTTCTCAACTAAATAGGAACTCATATTTTTAGACTTCTTTACACTAAAGATTTCTCAACTCTAAGTTGGTCTCACATACTAAGATTTTTTTCTAAATTAGACTATTATGTTCTAGAACAAAATTTTTGAATATCTTAAAGAAACTCATTTACATAATCTACTTATTGTGGTATTGAAAGATTGGAGTGTCACTTGAGGACAAGTAACATTTTAAGTTTGGGGGATTTTGATACACCTAAAATATATAGCAATTATATACACATTTTTATACCTATTTTTTGGATAGTGCGCTTTAATGGATGGTATTTGTATGTTTTTCTTTCAGGTACAATCAAATGGATGAAAAATAGTGAAAGAAGTGAAAAATGATCAAATTCGAAGTAAAATTGAAGGTGTGCAAAGGAATTGTGGCACCTAAGCACCTAGAACAGGCGCTTAAGCGCCAGTAAAACCGAGAAGTCCACGCCTAAGCGCCACATACTTTGCGCTTGAACGCTAGAGATATGTACTTGATGATTTGATGAGGTTGAACAAATTTTTGAAGAGGTGCTTGAACCAACTCTTGGTGAAAACGTGTGATATGGATAATGGATACGAAAATACATTCAATTGGCTTTTGAAAAGAGGCAACTCTTGGAAGATTCATTGAATATGATTTTGAAGAGACACCAAGTCGCCTTTTAGAAAATTATAAAAGAAGACTTGGATTGGATTGAAGAACTCTCTTAAACACGCCCCCCAGCGCCCTAGAGAAACTCCTACACGCCCACAATAGTCAGGCCACCAACACAACCGCCAATGCCCGTTTCTCTTAGATAAATTAGGATACTTTTAGAGAGAAGAAACGAGGAGTTGTAGTGTGTGAGTAGAGAGTATTGTAAAAGAAAGGAAGAGAAGAGATTCAAAAGAACTTCAAGAGTTTGGTGGAGAGGATTTGAGATAAGTTTTTATCTTTGTGATTACATTTGATTTTAATTTAGACTTCTTGTTTATTTGCATAATTTCTACTTTTAAACTTAAGTGTGGTTGTGTTTTCTCCATGAATTCTGCTGAGTAGTTTTCTTGATCTTTTTTTGTAAAATGATAAGTGATTAAGTATTGGATGGAAGTTGTGTGAAGTATGAATTTTTTGATATTGGAATAAGTTGTGATGATTTTAAATCTTGTACTTCATTTACTTCTTGATTTTGTCAATTAAGATGTTAATATTTGTTGTGAAAACATGTAAGATTCGTGATGGTATTGTCTTAATCAAATAATAGTAAGAATCACAAGAGATTGAATCAATGAGAATGTAATTCATATGATTGAGTGTAAATAAATAGAAAAATAAACTTTGAAGGGTGTAGAACTAAAGAACTTTAGAATGACAGGCTAAAACCCACAATTTAGTTTATAGTTTAGGTTTTGATACGAGATGTTAGCCCACGGGTAGAGGGAGAAGAGGGAACTCTAGAGTGAGAGCTAGTATCTTCCCTACCTAGCCCGTCTTCAAGAATATTCAAGCTGTAAATTAACCAATGTTCTTTATAACATCTCTAGAAAGAGTAAAGAATAATATTGCTCCTATTTGATACAACACAATTTGAATACTTCCATAACAGAATTCCTATACTTGTTACTGATTCATGATAAGGAAAAATATATTTTATCTAGAATGCCTTGATCTTACAAATATCTAGCTAAATTTAGTTAGTTGTTTACTTTATTTTCAATTATAAAAATGTATCAAAAAGAATCAAACCTTCATTCCTATTTTAACACCTATAGTTTGAGTAAGAATATTTTGCAAAATAGAATTTGTAATCTAATTTCTTCTGATTTATTTAAGGATATAAATTCTCCCTGTGGGTTCGATATTGGGGGCTTAATCAAAAAGTCCTATTTTACTTGATAACAATATGTATACTTGTATAGTATATCATATTTAAATATAATAATTGCATTCTTATTTACTTCGAAGTCAAGTTTTTGCCTAGCTGTTGTTCAGGATCAAGTTTTTGACGCCGTTGCAAAATAAGAATTATAAGTAAAGAAACATTAAGAATATATTCGCATACATCATAATACTATCATATAAGATTGGTATTCGTACTTACTAGTTGGTGAAATCATAGCCCTCCCGGGTCATTATGTTTCAGAATGGGTTTTAACATCACAAATGACCAATTTATAAAGTAAATGAAGAACCGATGAAAACACAATTACAAATTATTTGAATAAAGAAAATCTTCAAAACATTCTAATCCCACACAGCATTACTTCTTATTGTAAGGAGAAAAAAAGAAAACTACTAAAAAATCATGGGGATAACAAAAAAAAAAACATTATATATATAAAAACCAAGTTTAGAAGATAAATCTTAAACAAAAGCACAAATACTTATCTCAAACTTCTCCCCAAGCAATCATCTGAAGATTTTTGAGAGAACATGACTCTACAAGACTCACGCAAGACTCTACCGAACATTACCGACCATCCACTATAGTGGCCGCCCACCCCTATAGTGGTCTAAACTACTAAAAAATAAAGTTTTTTCTATTTTTTCTCCTCTTATGGATGTGTAGAAATGTCTTCTATATATAGAGCTTTGAAAATAACCAAGGGTCACTTAAGACACGTTTTTGAAATTCGCTCAAATTTAATGAATCCTAGCGAAACTATTTTTGGCGCCTAGGCGCGACCCAACCGTCGCGCCTAGGCGCCGGCTGTCTAGAATGTCTAGACGCCTAGGCGTCAGGTAACATTTTTGTCCTTTGGCTTCATTTGACCCATTTGACACATTTTTGCTCTCTTTTTTGTTTCTTTTTCTATTAAACTCCTTTTCTTGTACCTAAACTCCAAACTCCTTTTCTTGTACCTGAAATAAAAAACACACAAAATAACTTTCATTAGAGCGTAATATCCTTAAAAATAAGCATGAAATGCATAGATAAAAAAAATGTAATTTCAAGGCGTGTCATCACCCCATCTTTTAGGATGTTGAATCCAAAAATAATGTCTAGAACAAACCCATGGTTTAGAGCATTGGACAGATAAGAGGAATTTAATGAAAAAATAGAGGAAGAAAAGTGTACAATAACACAAGTTCTAAGATGGTAAATTCAGTAGTCCATTTACTAAGAAATGACCCGCTATTTATAGATAGATCGTAGAGGTATCTAGGAAAGCAATCCCTATTTTAATAGTGAAGTTACAAGTCATTATTACACCTTTTCATATTTTTAACTGACTACGTGACCTTTTAAGATCCATAACTGATGTTGGCACTATTTCGTATTAGTAACTACTTGAACAGAGACATTTAATGGCTCGTCAGTGTATTAATTTGCTCGTTTGATAATCGTTTGATTAGCTAAGAAGTTTTCCGTCAGCCTCCTCGATAGAATCTTCAGTAGATACCCTCCTATTGTTAGAGCAAACATGGACCATCAAACATACAGTATATTACCGTAATTTGACGGGCAGCTCGCCTTAGATAAGTGGTCTTCTAAAAAAATGGAAATATATTCAATAGGGTGCCCTTTGGTAATTTTAATGAATCACAAAATCAGTCAAGGGAGCTAGTTGTAGTTGATTGTCCCTCTGATCAAATGGCTCATATTCTTTCGTTCGACAGAGCTTTCGTTCGATCGGCCCATAGTTCCTGTCAAACGAACTGGCGATTAGCATGTCTGTCTTTTGACTATCCCGATGCATTCCTTTGGGATCCATTTAGTGAGATCCGTTGAATTTCCTCAATATTCATGCAATTATATTTTTGATGTACAACAATGTGTTCCAACTTGTAATCATGCCAAATGCTAATAAATCCCCAATCGTCCACAACAAAACTACTTTTGTCTAAAAAAATTATTTTCTTAGAATATCGTTTATGAGAATGCCTTCTTCCCATTATTAGTTATAATTATCTATGAGTTTGAGTTATGTGGAGTAAGAATAAGGAGGGAGAAAAATGTAAAATGTTATTATGTTATTTTTAGAAGGAAGATTGTAAATTCTTATAATGCTTGCAAGTAAAAATATGACAAGGTTAAATGAATAAATGGTGTGAAACTATTTATATGTAATAGCGGTTTGGCATTTTTTTTGTTCTAAAGTCATAAGAAAATGTGACATCAAATTTCTTCCATGCTTCAACATGGGATTAACGACGGAATGAACACGACTCATGCACTCTCATAATGCGATCTGATACACCCAAAAAAAAACTCATATACAAATAAGCTCTTCAGTCGTTGAACAAAAGGGGGAAAAAAACATTTTATGTAGGACATCATTCTTCTTACGTTGTTTTCCAGTTTATGTTTTTATCCAAGTGCTTTAGTGTCTTGTTTAAATCATATCCTAATAGTGCAACCAAAACATTTATATATATATATATATATATATATATATTCTGCATTTAACTTAGTTTAGACAACAATTCTTTTATCATGTACAAGTTGGTGTCAATTTATTTGTCAGATTAGTAACTTTTAGCTATAACTCATTAAAAGGTTCTCATGAAAGATTAAAAGCTTCTGTTATCAAGTATTCTCAATGCAACCGATAAATAAAAATGGTTAGTGAAATTACACCATATCTGTTATAGTTATTGATGTGTACAACAAAATAATAAGATCTAGCCTCACTTTTAAATAGTTATTGATGACGATATTTTTGATGTGATGTTAATGATTTGAATGTTGTGTATGTACATATAAGAGTTTGAAGGGTAGATATGTAAACACGAGAATTGTGCCCTCCATATAAAAATTATAAGCTAAATTGAACAATTTGAAATAAAATCATTATATATCGATTCAGGGTAAAAATTTAAACTAACAAACTATAAAAATGAAAAAATAGTTTAATTATATTTAAAAACTATACATCTAACGCTCATAAGAAAATGATGGATAATTATATACAGATAACTCGAAATATTAATATTTACAAATTCATAACCCGAGTGAAATTTTTGAACTGCCATCATCAAACAATTGAAAATTTGATAAAAATGAATAAAATGGGCTGGAATTTTAGCATGTACTGTGATATTTGAGTGAGAATTTGAAAAATGGATGGAAGAGGGTGGTTGCACGTTTCAGGTGGTCTAATTGCCCCAAAAAAATAAATAAACCTCACATGTATCTAAATAAAAAATGAAAAACTTATAGAACAAAATATACAGCCATACCAAAAGAATTATCTATATTAAATGTTACATAAAATATACAACCATAAGAAAAGAATTATCTAAATAAAATAGTAAAAATTTACTACATAAAATATATAACCATAAGAAAATGAATAGATCTAACATTACAAAATTTAAATTTATCACAGATGCTAACATTCTCGAGCCCTAAACTTATTTCACAAAAAAACAAGAAAATGTCAAAAATAAAATTTTGAAATAAAGCTTGTAAGAGTGCAAGAGAAAGAGGAGGTAACGCCATTACCTTCGAAATTTTGAAAAATATAATCAAACTGAGCTGAAAAAGAGCTACAACGAAGTAGAGGAGAAAGAACTGAGCAATACGTTTCTATTCGCTCTGGATATTTACAGGTTTTGAAGAACTTGAACGGCGGCACAACCATCAAAATACACCAACACTTAAAACAAGCAAAGCCAAAACCGAGAAATTATTACATGAGGTGTTTACATGGCCGGACAGTCAAACCGGCGACGAACCGACCACAAAATATGCACAGTGATATGGCCGAATTATAGCCATTATCAGGACGTAAGATTCACAGCACATAATAATTTTCTGTAAAATTGGCCATGGAAGCCAATGATAATTCATGCTACAAAAGTTTCCCGCAACTAAACCGCTGATATTGACCGCGAGAAAATTTTTAACAATTTGCGGTAACTGTTCTCGCACTGAAATCTCCTTATTTTCCTATCGTGAAGCCGAAGGCGGACTAAACCCAAAATATAACTATTATGAGGATTGTTATGTCAGCATTCTTATAATACCCTATTCTACCATCGAAGGCACGAAGACCCAGCCCGACTACATGGCAAACGTGCAATGATTACATACATGGGAGGAGGCAACAAGCAGGTGCGGGGTTATGGTAACTTCATTAAAATTAACCATTTTTCCTGAATTTTGATGATGAATTATCTTCAATCATCATCGTTTGTAATTTATAAGCATCCTCCATATTTTAGAGATTGCTGAGTATTTCCTAATCAAAGTTCATAAGTAGGCCTTTATTTGAAGTACTTCCATTAATTTGATCCCTTGGCATCTAGAACTTGAGAAATTCCAAGTAAAACAGGAGGCTTCAAAAATCTTTCCTTCTTATTATAGGAAAAATCCATAATACTAATTAAAGTAATTTCTTTGCCATTGTGAATCCTACTTAGCAATCAAGGATCAAGTTTCTAGTTTTCAGGAGTCCTTGCAAATCGTATGTGCCAATTTCCTATCTCAATAAGCCATCCTTTTGGATCCACGGAAGTATTACAAATCTGGGCAATATAAAGTTCCCATGAAGTTGCTAACAATACCTCAAAGCAAGAATAACTTATTTTTTTAGTGCATATAAGGTTAAGATTTCTAGACTGCTGGCAATTAGGAGAATCAGCCCTGCTCTCACTGTCACAATTTTAAGTGCAGGAAGTCCTTTCAGTGGGTAAAACCACTGAGATCGTTTTTCTTGGTTGCTTCTTCGCAGGATACAACTTCAAGGATTGACACTTTCTGATGCGAATGGAGACAGAATGATATTATCCTAAAATTATAATTGCTGAGACTCATTCCATCAAATGAATTTGTTTTTGTCTTAGTTCCGCATAAGTTTCGTCTTCAGATTGGATCCTTTACAGCCAAAGTTTAAATTGTAAGAAAAGACAACTAGTTCAAGTCGAATTAAACAATGCACATCAATAATTACTACTGGAAGTTCTATAAAACAAATACAAGGCTAAATATCAGAGATATTATTATACCCGGATGAGTGTTATTGGTAGTATTTTAGTGGTATTATCGTAAAATGACACCACAATACTACTAAAAACACCTAAAATACTACCAGTCATACCTACCGAATCAAAATGCGATATTTTCTCTATTTACTAAGGCCAACATCACTTTTCAGGAATAAAAGCACTCATACAACTTCCAAAAATAATTAGAAAATACTCATCAATCTTATACTTTTCTTCCCTTGCAGAAAATTTGATTTCAAATCGTTGTATTACAAAGAATAAAACTTTGCAGTTCGATTGAATCCGCTGGAATGAACATCCAAAATGAGATATAATGATGATTTCATAATTTAAACAAAGCTAAGAACTTCATTATAAGTGAAAAAAAACTACTTTTAGATTGGAAAATTAAAACAGTGATTTTTTTAGAAGTAAATATTACAATAGATCAATTTCTGTTTCTTCAAAAGATTTAAAATAAGTATATGCCCTTTTCTTGCTTGGATGATCCAATTGATTCATCATATGCCACAGGCCCACAAGAAAGAATAAAAGATGAAGATAAAAAATCCAGTTATATAGACTATGAGCTAGACAAAACTATATTGGATGAAGTGCTGAATAAGAATTTTGATGAGAAGTAAAGAAATAAGTAACAAAACAAAATAAATATAACCAAGCCGTGAAGATATCATACAAATTAGAAAGACAAATTATAGATACCATAATGATTTTGGTTAGATGGAAGAACAATCACAAATGGCATATACAAAAGAGTCAAATTTACATCAATATGACGAGAAAGAGAAGTGATAAAACAAACTTCTACAAATCTTCAAATATAAAATTTTAATACTCGATTTAACACAAATTACCAAATTCCTCATTCAACTCTCTGCAGCTGGAGCAGATTCGACGGTCGGCGAGGAAAGGGCCGCAGCCGACAGAGCATCCGTAAGCGCTCGCATCGTCTTCACCTGCATCTCGAGCGCAGCCACGTAGTCCGCCGTTTCTTCCAGAAGGATCGGGGTGGATAGCTTCCGGCAGCCGGGGATGAGCTTCGACAAGAGGCGGAGGCGATCCCTAACCTTCTTACCCTTCAGAGCCGGCGGCGGGTCAAGCGGCGACGAGAAAGAGAAGTGATAAAACAAACTTCTACAAATCTTCAAATATAAAATTTTAATACTCGATTTAACACAAATTACCAAATTCCTCATTCAACTCTCTGCAGCTGGAGCAGATTCGACGGTCGGCGAGGAAAGGGCCGCAGCCGACAGAGCATCCGTAAGCGCTCGCATCGTCTTCACCTGCATCTCGAGCGCAGCCACGTAGTCCGCCGTTTCTTCCAGAAGGATCGGGGTGGATAGCTTCCGGCAGCCGGGGATGAGCTTCGACAAGAGGCGGAGGCGATCCCTAACCTTCTTACCCTTCAGAGCCGGCGGCGGTTCAAGCGCCGCCCCAGCCATAATCTTACGCAGCGGACGCGGAGGCCGCCGTCGCCTGACCTTACCACCGGCCTTGAGGAGCAATTCCCGACGGCGGCAACGGCCGAAGAGGAGGGAGCGGCTCCATCGGGACTGGCCTCGGGCAGTAAGGGCAAGGGCTGAATAAGCCGCGTCCTTGAACGCCTGTGGGCCTGCTGGCGGTGTGCCCCCCGCACCTCCGCCGCGGGTAGCCCGTAGGGCTTCGAGGAGCCGGCGGCCGTAGATTTGCTGCTGGGCTCCGCTTCTCCACTTGGACTCCTGCGGCAATTGAAGGCCAGACCTCGGCTTTTTCCTTGACGAGGCGGAAGCTGCGACAGAGTTGTAGGAAGAGGAGATCATGTCTGGGGCAGAATAATGGACGGAAGGGGAGCCGAAGGAAGTGAAGGAGGGGATGGGTTGCGGGGAGGAAAGAAAAGCTGCTCTGCGCTTTCTTTATCTAGAAATTTAATGGACTTCATTATAATAAGCATGCCTTAATTTTTAAAACTCCTTTTTTTTTTCAGGAGCATTATTGAAGGACGGACGGTAAGGTGATGGAGGCCAGCGGAAAAAGCAATGGGCTCCACAAAGCACCCACCTTTGATAAATTTTTAATGTTTTCCTAAGAAAAGAGATTGAAAATTATGGAATTGATTAATTTAATCAACGCATGTGCCCATGTCCGATATCTTCATCACAAAGTTTCTTGTCCCTGTACTCTATTTATCCACCTTCATTTATTTAGGTGGGATTAAAAAAATTTAATGGAACCGAAATTCGGGTTAACAAATTATTGTGACTCAACTTTAATCATTTGTTATATGAAAATCGTCAAGTTGCATGTCCAATGAAATTTTCGTTCGACCAAGAACTAATCCTGCTAGGTCACCAAAAACAAATCGTACTCAATCTTTAGTAATGATTGGATGAACTCGCCACACAACTCATTTCGCCAACCTAATTTGAATTAGATTTGAAATGCTATATTAGGGTAAGATGGGTTTAGTTGGTCAACAATTTGACCAACCAAATGAGTTGACCGAACCCACTCGACCCATCAGTTCGGTTTATAGGCTACCAAGCATAATCTATGGTGGCTCCTACAATAAATTAGACCAAGAGTCTATTTGAGGCAGATGCATTTGTTTGAAGAAACAACTATGTTGCTGCAGAAGAAAATGTTGTTCAAAAACATGTGGTGGATATTATAATTTTTTGTTAATTTTCAAAAAGTTAAACCAGAGCTTTCAAATATTCCTCAAAACTTATGACTCATTTGAGCGGTTATTTTGCATACTTTCCATCGTAGAGACCGTCAATAGAATGCTTGTCATTTCTTTAGCTTGCCAATTTTATGAGAAGCGCTTATAACAGAAAGAAATTTTTTGTTATTTTGGGATCACGATGTCTAACCGTTGTTCTGCAAATTCAGACGTCTGTTTGGCTATATTGGAAATGGAAACGTCCATAATACCCTCAACTAGTATCTCCTCTAAATATTGGTCTGAGGTTAGGAGTTCTCAGAAGGGAATGTATCACACTTGGCTAATTACATCTTGTGGGATAACCAAGATACTCTTGATAAAAGGAGCCTTGTTTTATATTATAGACATGGGAAAATTGGTCACCTAAAAAATAATATTCTGTATGGGAATGCCCATATGCTTCAAAGCTCTCGCTAACTGATTAGGCTGAGGGTGAGTCTCTCATAACCCAAATGGGCAATGGCTCATTAGCACATAGGACCCACAAAATAAGCAACATTAGCTTGACGGAGCTATCCCAAAACGTCGAAGAACGTCCAGGCCATAAAGGTAGAGAAAAAATCGTCCTATCTTAAATGAGCGACAGCTCATCGACATTAGGCTATCAAGATGATAACCACGAAGTCAATGAGCGATAGGGCTCAAAGTGGCTTAATGATACATAGAAAATATATGCATTTTTAGACACATATTTTTTACTCATTTTTTGTGATATTACACTTTAATAGAAGGTATTTTGATGTTTTCTTGCAGGTTGTTGATTTTTAGGGCTTAAAGTAAAAAGAAAGCAAAAAGGATGAAATTTAGAATCAAAATTAAGTTTTTGAAGAAATGCTCAGCGTCGGCAGCGCCGACGGCGCAGAACAATTTAACACTGGAGATTTTTTACTCTGTGCTGACGGCGCTATACCAGCGCTGACAACGCCAAAGGCGGTGCAGACCCCGTTTCTAGAAGGTTCGATGTATTTGGACGATTTTCTGAAGAGTTTTTGGAGGCACCTCTTGGAAAACCGACTTTAGGCTCTATTTGGGGCTGAATTTCATCAGAAAATTCGCTCCTCTACGTTTTTCACTCCTCTACGTTCATTTTTCACTCCACATCATTTCATTCCACTATCATATTGGAGTCAATTAGTGATTTTGGTTTCATAGTTTAGAGTTTTTGTGGTGAGATTTGGTGTGAAACTATCTGTAACTGAGTTGGAGAAGGAGAAAAGTGAGAGAGTTCTTCTTCCTGCATTTTTAAGGAAATACTAGAAAAGATTTACTTTGAGAAATAGTTCTAAATAAGTTTGTTTGTTTATTTAGTGTTGTATGAACTTTATTTTATATATAAAATTTTTGTTTTGTAATATCTTTCTCATGAAGTCTGAGTAGTTCCCTCTATTTTTCCCCATACTCTGAGATATGGTGAAATGAAGAGATAAAATGAATATGTTATAATTAAAATATAAAATAAATTGTGATGATTTTTCAACTCCAAACTTAATTTACTTTTCAGCATGACCAATTGATTTGTTAAAATATGTTGTGAAACATATGATTTGGGAAATGGAGTATGAGTTCAATAATTATGCGTTCTACAAAAGAATGAGGATCGCATTTGATTTCATGAAGGAGAAAATTCGTTCATAAAATTAAGTGCAAATAAATAAGGTGCAAATAAATAGAGAAATATTCTTTGTTGGGTGTAAAATTGAAGAATCTTTAGGGTGATAAACTAAAATCTCTAATTTAGTCTTAGTGTTTAAAAACTAAAGCGAGAGTTAACCTTCATGTGAAGGGAAGTGGGAGCTTTGGAGTGGGAGCCGGTATCCTCCTAGCCTAGCCACGGATTTAGGGACTAAACCTAAGATTAACCAATAATTTTTATGCACTGCATAAGGGTAGAGAATTAAAATTGCTCCTATTTGATACAATCCATATTAAAAACATTTATTTCATCTCATTTCACCAAAATTTCATTGCAGTGGGAAGGATGTTTTTTCACATAAGAAATCTTCTTTACCTAAACATAGTTCTTAGATTAGTATTTAATATTTGAAAGTTGCATTTTCGTTCTTGCTAATAGTTAAGTAATTTAGTTTGGTTAAAATCTCAACATTCGAAATTAGTGACAGTGATTTCGTTTGATTTTCTATAAATTTCCTATTAAAATTTATCATTGCTAATTTACACCTTCCTCATGGGATCGATATTTGGGGCTTAAATAGAAAGTCCATTATTACTTGATAACGATACGATACTTGCGTAGAATCTGATTATTAATTGTCTATAATTATATGTATTTTACAAAACTTACTTTTATATAAGGTTCAAGTTTTTGAAGCTGTAGTGGTGTCAACTTCATAAATCCTTACATATAAAAAATTCGAGATTAAGTTTTTGGCTTCATTAGTATGCGCGGGGATGGTAACGATTAAATTTAGGTAAATTAAATAGTTTTGATAAATTAAGAAAGTTAGAGATAATATATATACTATAAAAATCTATAAAAATTAAAAAAAAAATAAAAAATAGAATATATATATACTATACAAATATATAAAAAAAAACAAAAAAAGAGAAAATATAAAAAAAATCTAAAAAGAAATTTAATTAAGATTGTATTTTTAAAAAAAATTTACCTTGCTTGCTTTATTTGCTTATGCGAAATAATGGATCTAAAGGTTTAGTACCTTACGATTCAGAATTAGAACGTACTATTAGAAAAATTCGAAAAAAAATAAAGAGAAACTAAGAATTTGAAAGAAATGGCAAATAACTTATAAAATCCTATAGAAGAGAATCGACAAAGACCTTTGAGTGAGAATTGACAAAGACCTTTAAAAGATTATGCGAAGCTGACAGCAGATGAATTTCACACGACAGCAGATAAACTTCATTTAACTATTCAAAATCGTGATGTTGTTATTAATTCATTTGAACTTAAACCTACTATTATCCAAATAGTACAAAATAATCAGTTTGGAGGATCATCTACTGAAGATCCTAACTTACATCTTGCTAGTTTTCTTGCAATTTGTGCTACATTTAAAAATGACAGTTTTCTTGAGATTTGTGCTACATTTAAATATAACGAAGTGTCTAATGATGTTGTTAGGCTTAGACTTTTTCTTTTTTCATTAAGGGATAAAGCCAAGGCTTGGTTACACCTAGATCTATTAGAACTTGGGGAGAACTATCACAAAAATTCTTGGCTAAATATTTTCCACCCTCGAAAATAACTAAAACCGCTAAGCTTAGAAATGATATTACATCTTTTTGTCAGTTTGAAGGAGAATCGATATATAAAGCCTGAGAAAGATTTAAAGATCTTCTTAACTTTAAGGATCTTCTTAAACAAATGTCCACACCATGCTTTGCCAGATTGGTTAATAATTCAAACCTTTTACAATGGATTGGTAGGATCATTAAAATCTACTATATTCTTTAATTGAATAAATGACTACTAATAATTTTCAATGGCCCTTTGAATGGTAAATCCTAAGAGTGTCAAAAACTTTTGATGAAGCATATTCTTTAATTGAGGAAATAACTATTAACAATTTTCAATGACCCTCTAAAAGAGTAAATCTTAAGAGAGTAGTGAAGATGTTAGCCAGTATTCATGATTTTGATGCAATGTCTATTTTGGCATCTCAAATTGTTGCTACTTCTAAAAAGATTAATCAAGAGTAAACTATTCTCAAATACCCCCAGTATTAGAGGAAAATTCACTATGACATATTTTTTATACTCAACCATCTTATGAAACTTTAAATACTATAAATAATCGAAATAAGAATCCATATTCTAACTATTTTGACCCTTGATGAAAAAATCACCCTAATTTTAGCTGGAATAATTAAAACAATCCGAATCTGAACAATCAAGGAAATTCTATTTTTTGACCTTATTATCCTTCAGGATTTAACTCCAATCCTAACACACAAATTAAGGAAAAAAAGTTGACAATGGAAGAAGTGATGTTGAATATGGGAAATCAAATACAGAATCAATGGGCTGCTATTAGAAATATTGAAAATTAATTAAATCAAATACGAAATCAAATACAGAATCAATGGGCTGCTATTAGAAATATTGAAAATTAATTAGGACATTTTGCAGCTGCACTTAGTAACCGACCTTCTGGAATTCTTTCGAGTACATTGGAAGTTAATCTAAAAGATCAAAATAAAAAGCAAATTAAAGCTATTCAATTACGAAGTGGAAAAGAAATTGAAACAAGAATCTAAAGAGAAACTGAAGTTGATGAAGAGAAGGAAGAAATTGAAAATGATCAACAAGAAAATGAACAAACACATGTTCCTGTAGAAAAACCATTACCCTCGTTTCCACAAAGACTGAAGTAGAAGAGTAAAGATAAAAAATTTACAAAATTTTTAGAAATTCTTAAGAATTTAACGATAAATATACCTTTTGTTGAAGCTTTTTAACAAATGCCAAGTTATACAAGATTTATAAAGGATGTACTAAAATGTTGCACTTAATGAAGAGTGTAGTGCTATTATTCAGAAAAAGCTTCCTGAAAAATTAAAAGATCCTGGTAGTTTTACTATACCTTGTGCGATTGATGAACAGTTGTTTAGAAAAGCTTTATGTGATTTTAGGAGCGAGTATCAATCTTATGCCCTTATTGATCTTTAAATGTTTAGATTTGGGAGAAATTTCCCCTACTAGTGTAACTCTTGAGTCAGCTTATCCAAAAGGAGTTATAGAGGATGTACTAGTAAAAGTGGATAAATTTATTTTCCATGTAGACTTTATAGTATTGGATATGGAGGAAGATAAAGAGATTCCTATTATGTTAGGGAGACCATTTCTTGCAACAGGAAGAGCTGTAATAGATGTGCAAAAAGAAGAATTAATAATGAGAGTTAATGATCATAAAGTAAAATTTAATATAGCAAAAGCTATGAAATATCCTATAATAGAAAAAGATAATGAATATTTCAGGATGGAAGTAATTGATTATATGAGTAATGAACAGTTTAAGAATGAGTGTGAAGATAAATTAAAGCAAGGAGAAATTTTTTAGAATGAAGATGAAATAAAAGAAGAAGATTTGGATTATATTAGGGCAAATTTAAAACATTAGACTTATTGGAAAACGATAGTAGAAATCTTATTCCTTCAAGTATTAAACCACATGAACTTGAATTAAAGATATTACCTGCCCATTTAAATTATGTATTTTTAGGAGAGTCATCTACATTGCTTGTTATTATATTTTCTGAGTTAACTGAAATTCAGAAACAAAAGTTGACTAAACCACCTGAACTTGAATTAAAAATATTATCTGCACATTTAAAGTATGTATTTTTAATAGAGTCATCTACATTGCCCGTTATTATATCTTCCGAGTTAACTGAAATTCAAGAAGAAAAGTTAATAGAAATGTTGAAAAAGTATAAAAAGGCTTTTGGGTGGACTTTAGCAGATATTAAAGAAATTAGTCCTTCAATTTATATGCACAGAATTTTATTAGATGAACAATATGAACCTAAAGCTGATCCACAGAGAAGATTAAACCCAATAATGAAAGAAGTTGTTGAAAAAGAGATTTTAAAATGGTTAGATGCTGGAATTATATATTCTATTTCAAATAGTGTTTGGGTAAGCCCAATTCACGGTGTTCCGAAGAAAGGAGGAGTGACTGTTAAAGAAAATGAGAAAAATGAATTAATACCAATAAGATAAGTAACTGGTTGGTGAATTTGCATTGACTATAGAAAATTAAATATGGCCACCATAAAAGATTACTTTTCTTTACCCTTCTAGACCCAATGTTTGACAGATTGGCAGGGAATAAGTATTATTATTTTTTAGATGGATATACCGGTTATCACCAAATTCCAATTTCTCTAGAGGATCAAGAGAAAACAACATTTACAAGCCCATATGGAACATTTTCTTTTTGTAGAATGTCTTTTGGACTACGTAATGCACCTGCAACATTTTAAAGGTGTATGATGTCAATTTTTAGTAATGTTATAGAACATGGAATGGAAGTGTTTATGGATGATTTTTCTGTATTTGGAACTTTGTTTGAATTATTCCTTAATAATTTAGAAAAAGTTCTAGAAGTATGTGAAAAAGTCAATTTAGTATTAACTTGGGAAAAATGTCAATTTATGGTTGCAGGAGGTATTATACTTGGGCATAAAATTTCTGAAAAAGGCATGGAGGTAGATCCTGCAAAAATTCAAGTTATAGAAAAATTACCACCGCCTACTAATGTTAAAGGGGTGAGAAGTTTTTTAGGACATGCTGGTTTTTACAGGCGCTACATAAATTTTTTTTCAAAAATAACTAAGCCTTTAAGCCAACTTTTAAAAAGTGATACAAAATTTGATTTTAATGAAGAATGCATAAATACATTTGAATTATTAAAGAGAAACTAGTCACTACACCTATAATAGTACCACCTAACTGGGAAAAATCATTCGAAATAATGTGCGATGCTAGTGTTTTTGCTATTTGGGTTGTATTAGGACAATGGCACATCAAAGATTTTAAGGTTATATATTATGCTAACAAGACTCTAAATGAGGCTCAAATTAATTATCAAATTAATTATACTACTACATATACTACTACAGAAAGAGAATTATTAGCTATTGTTTATGCCTTTGATAAATTTAGACCTTATTTAATTAGAACTAAATATATAGTGCATTCAGATCATTCTACTATGAAATATTTAATGCAAAAGAAGGATGCTAAACCAAAATTAATTAGATGGATACTTCTATTGCAAGATTTAGATTTTATTATGATTGATAGAAAGAGAAATGATAATCAAATAGCTGATTATTTGTCGAGAAAAGAAATAAAATAAATATTAACTAATTTTGCAAATGAAATTTTAGAAAATTTCCCTAATGAACAATTATATAGTATTGATAAAATAAATACACCTTGGTATGCTGATATAGTGAATTATATTGTAAGTGATATTCTAACACCGGATATAAAAATCTACAATTAAAGAAGTTTATATATGATTCAAAAGACTATTTTTGGGTTTGGGATGACTTATATAAACAATGTAAAAATCTAATTATTAGAAGATGTGTGTCTTATGAAGAAACTCAACAAATAATTGAAAGATGTCATGATTCTGAATTTGGAGGACATTTCAAAACAAATAGAACTGCATATAAAATTTTACAAGTTTGAGATTTTATTGGCCTACTATTTTTAAAGATGTTAATGAATATATTAAAATGTGCGATAGATGTCAACGCGTAGGAAATATATCTAGAAGAAATGAAATGCCTCTAAATGACTCATTGGAACTTGAAATTTTTTATGCATGGGGATATTATTTTATGGGACCATTTATGCCTTCATTTGGAAACTTATATATATTACCTGTTGTTGATTATATGTCCCAATGGATTGATATTATTATTATACCTAGATGTGATGCAGAGAGTGTTGCTAAATTTTTAATTAAGAATATTTTTACAAGATATAAAATGCTGAGAATAATTATTGCTGATGGAGGATCTCATTTCAGGAATAGGAGAATCGAAAAATTAATTAGAAATATGATATTATGTATAGATTCTCTACTGCTTATCATCCTAAGACTAGTGGTCTAGCGAGATATCGAATCGTGAAATTAAATACATTTTATAAAAGGCTATAAATCCTTATAAATTACATTGTTCTTATAGACTTGACACAACATTATTGGCATAAAGAACTGCTTATAAGACTCCTATAGGAATGTCTCCATACAGACTGATATTTGGAAAAAAACATGCCACTTACCTATAGAATTAGAACATAAAGCACTTTGGGCTATTAAGGAATTTAATTTTAATCTAAAAGATGCTGGTGAGAAAAGATTATTGCAACTCAATGAACTTGAGGAGATTAGAAATGAAGCATATGATAATGCAAAAATCTATAAAGAGAAAATGAAAATATGATATGATAGGAAGATTATTCAGAAGAAATTTGAACTTGGACAAGAAGCTCTATTATATAATACAAGATTGAGATTGTTTCCAAGAAAACTGAAATTTAGATGGTTCAGGCCATTTAAAGTAATTAAAGTATATCATTATTAAACTGTTGTGATTAAAGATCCTAACACTGGAAAGATATTTAAAGTTAATGGGCATCATTTGAAACACTATTATTGAAACACTATTATGAAACACTATTATGAAAGGCACATACCTCAATTTCAAGAAGTTTTAATGTTAAGTCAACCCAACTAAACAAAAGGTATGTCGGGCTGATGACATTAAACCAAAGGCTTTATGGGAGGCAACCCATACTTATATGTTTATGTATTACTATTTAGTTTGTTAAGTGTCTTATATATTAGTAGATAATAATCCTATAAAATTACATTTATTATAAATTAAGCCTAATATTGGTATTGGAAGAAAAGTTGAGATTTAATTGAACGAAATATAAAAAGAATCGCAGAAATTTGGCCACTGGCGTTGAAGTCCCTAGAATGGGCGCCTACGACACCCAAGGAAATTGATCTCAGCATTGACAACGCCCCTGGAGAGCATCGGTGGTGTCGAGGATGGATGGACGATTCTTGCGACTTTTGGCGGAGTTTGGCGGGATTTCGCTCTATAATAACCGTCAGGAGGTATTTTTAAAGTCCTAAAAACTGGCTAGGACACCTAGAAACTTTCTATTTTCATATTTCATTGCTTCCAATTCTAGAAATACTTCAAGGTATGGAGTTTTTAATAGAAGAAAGTTTATTAGTTTCAACACGCAGAGATTATACAATAAAATTATTACGAAGAAGAGATTGATCAAGGAAAGAAGATTTGTTAATCATGGGTTGATCAATCCAAGTGCTCCAGTTGACAAGATCATTCTGCAAAGGCATTGCGAAGTTCCGTGTTACACTACCGTTGTGGTTGTTATACCTGTAGTGAAAGAGTTCTTTGCAAATCTACATGGAATTACCCAAGGAGTTATCTTCATTTGAGGTGAGGTTGTACCATTTACTCTTGCGAGGATTAATGAATTGTATATGATAGAAAATATTCCAATCTATCATTATCCAAATTTCATTCTTGTGTGAGATTTGATGTAAGATATTTTTAATTTTCTTACTGATGAAAGTGATATGTGGGAAGTACGAGGGAAGTACGAGATGAAGGATAGTACGAGATGAAGGATATAATAGTTTTCCTACTTCATCACTTAATCCAATTTCAAAACAATGACATTTCTTTTTTATTTGTGTAGAATTACTCTCTATTATGAAGATCAGTAGAGTCACCAAGGAGAGTGTTATCTTAAATTACTGCATTCAAATGGAGAAACCTATTGATATAGGTTTGATTATATTTAAATCTGTGATGGGAATCATTATGAATGGGCCAATTTATGGATTTGGGCATCCTTCAACAATTTTTTGGATTTGTAGTCAATCCCAAGTGCCATATAAAAGTTGGGAAAAAGTTTTACTACCATGGAAGCCTACGATTCCTATTAATGATCAGTACGTTGGTAATGGAAATAAAGCACTAAATGCTATTATAGATCATTCTTCACATGCTTCATCTCCATTAATGACACTAGAAGTTGGAAGTTCGCTTTCTTTAGAGAAGAAATTGAAGAAAATTGAAGAAATTGAAGAAAATTAAGAAAATTGAAAGAGAACTTCAAATTATTATGAATGCAATAGGAGATCTCAAGTACCTTTTCTATCACCTAGATTGGAGACTGAAAGAAAATTTTGATCACACTGCAACTTTTGAATCAGGATTAGTTGGGATGTTTAAAGAAAAAGAGGTGGACAGATAAATTCCCGCATCGATCCTTCTACAACATATATGTTCATTACCAATCTATGGGAGATATTAGAGGAGGTGAAAGCACTAAAGATGAGGCTGAATGATTGAAGATTGTGAACTCTGTATGATTAAAAATGATTATGTGTTTTAGTGTAATTGTATGGATTTTATTACGTTTGTTTTGGTTTGTTTTTGCTTTAGAATTCAAAACTTTGATTATGTGTATGGTTTTGTGCCAGCGTTTAGTGTTGTGGCTTGATTTTGATGTTGATTTAGTATTAGTTTGTTTAATAGGTATGAATTTGTGAAATGTGTTTGTAAAAAGTGTATTTTCATATATAAAAGACAGTTTGTTGTTGTTTATGAAAATGGTTGTTTGCGAAATGTGTATTTATGAATTTAGATAAAAATTTTTATTAAAAAATACTTAAAGCTTTGTAGAAAATTGAAAGGAAATTGAAAATTTGAAAAATCAAAATAGTGAATTTCGGGCATTCAGCGCCGATGGCGCTCTCGATCCGAGAGCAGTGAATTAACCCTTGAATTCATGAGAGCAGTGAATTACCCCTTGAATTCATGATTTTCACCGCAAACCTCCATTTTTACCCCCCTTAAGTTACCTTCAACCTTAAGTTTTGCACCTAGGGCTTGATTTTGGGCGGATTTGAGGTGATTTTGGGGCAAAGAAACTTCAGATTTCATCTTCTCTATGTAAGAGCTACAATTTAAAGTAAAAATTTTCATTTTTCACCTTTCTCACATTGACTAGATCTGAAATTTTGAAATTTTCTTGAGAAATTTTAAGAAAATGCTTTGGTGAGGAACTGTTACTTAGTGGATTTAAGTTTAAAGTATTTTACATTTTGATTTTCAAAATTTTTGGGATTTATTCAGAATTTTTCAAAATTTTCTAGATTTCCTATGACACCTAGATCGAGCAAAAGAAAAGTAGAATATGACGAGTAGAGATTTGTAGCTTTAGAGCTAGTGCTTGATTTCATAGTTTGCAAGAAAATAAAAAGGTCATTCAGGACTGAGGTTATAAAAATCCGGGAGGAGATGTTAAACGATTGATTATCACTCGGTAATGGGAAAACTTCTGCTATTTTACTGCCGATGCAATAGCCGGGATTGTAATGAAATTTTATGCCAACCTTCCTGACTCTTCTGATGATTTTGTTTCTGTTCGAGGTTTACTCCAAGAAAAAATTAATGAATTTTATCAGTTAGAAGATGTGTATAGATGTCAGTATCATTATTTTTCTGCTACAAATCAATCTTTGGATGAAGTTATTTCTTTTCTGACAAGTGAAAAAGGGGCTTGGAAAATAAAAAATGGAGTTAAAGTTAATTTTCCCCTTTCTATGTTAAATGCAGTATCTAAAGTCTGACACTATTTTATTTCTGGGAGGATGATTCCAAAAAATCGTCCTAGTGAAGTGACCAAGGATAGAGCCATCCTGAACTATTGTATTCAACAAGTGATGGATATAAATGTAGGCTCTATCATTTATATGAACACTCGATCTATTGCTCTGAGAGAGACCACTGGTGGATTAGCACACCTTGCTCTGATTTACACAATTTGTGAGCATGCAAGACTTAATTTCAGACCTAATGAGGAAAGGATTGAGCCTCAGATATCGATTGGGGATGCCAACATCAAGACTTATGAGTCCCATGTTGATTGGAGATCTGGAAGACAGGTCAGGGATATTCCTTCTACTTCTAGAACCCCTAGTGAGCCTACTTCAAGTGGCCTCAACAACAGGGAGTTGTTGGACCAGATGATGATTCAACAGGGAGATATTTTGAGGATGGATCATAGGATGCAAAATATGGAAGCCAGAAATGCTCACACTGATGATCTAATTTGCCAAAAATTTGAATATGATGCTGCTTATGATGATGCTTTAGTGAGATATCTAAGGGGTGACCATACAGTTCAGTTACTTATTCACCCTACTTATACTCCATATCAGCAGTAAAATTTAGATGTCGATGATGAAGAAGATAGTGACTTGTGATCTTTTTGTTTGTTTGTTTGTGTCTGTACTGTGTGATTGTATTGTTTATGTTGTGATGTTTTTGAGACTTTGTTTGTTATGTTATATTAAACTGTAATGTGGAAAACTGTTTTCATTTTTAGAGTTTAATTTAGTTCTGTTGTTATTTTTAGTAATTTATTATGTATTGTGATTAGCTCTTTCTCAGCAAATTTTATATGTATTATGTACAATTTAATGTTATTAGCCATTTAGTTTTCATAATAGCACCTACAACATTTCAAAATTTATGTTCAAAAATCAGAATCTCCAACAGGTATGATTTTTTTTATGTATTTAATGCTTTTTTTACCCTTCATTTTTAAAGTTCTTCATGTAAAAATCTTTTAAAAAAAATTATATTTGGGGGGGGGTGGTATGGGGGGGGGGGAGAAGAAATATCATTATTAGAAAAGAAATTAATTTTATTTGTCATCGTTTAACTATATTTTTAAAATTTTAAATTTAACATGACCTTTGGGATTAGCAGTTAACTTTGGATAACTATATTTATGTTTTTAAATATATAGTAAATTTAAGTAAAAATTTTCAATAATAAAGGTTAATTCTAGGGGATAAGACAATTGGTAAAAGATAATAAGACTATCTTTTTCTATTTTAAGTAAGGAAATTTGTACCTTTTAAGTATTAAAAATCTTAAAGAGGTTCATGTAAAAAGAAAAGAATTAAACTTTATGAAATATTTAAGTTAATATAAATTTGTTAAGTGAAGAAATATAAAAAGTTTTTAACTTTAAGAAGAGGATAGTGAAGTTCAAAATCATTAAAAGCTATTCAGATATAGTAATCCTCAAAAAAAGAAAAGAAAAGAAAAAGAAAAAAAAGAAAAAGAAAAAAAAAAGAAAAAAGAAAAAGAAAAAATGTGAGGAGAAGCTTGAGGAGATGTCTAATAAAAAATTGTCTTCACTTGAATCAACTTAAGGAAAAAGACTTAGACACATTTTCTAAAATTTTTATTTGAATGTTAACTTAATTATTAATAAAGTTGTATGAAGTTCTTTTTCATATGAATTTCCTAAGTGACTTTAATATAACAAATTACAAATTTTCTTGAAAGAAATAGAGGATTTGAAACCTTAGACTTAATTACTGAATATCCTTACACCTTTACTATTAACTGGAATTGTTCTGAATTTTCTTAAGTTAAAACTATTATATTTAGAAAACTAAAAATATGGAAGTCTAAAAGTTAAATTCTTTACCATAAGTCATATTTTTTATATATCAGAGAAGTTACCTGAGGACAAGTAACATGTAAGTTTGGGGGATTTTGATACACTGAAAATATATGCATTTTTAAACCCATATTTTATATTCATTTTTGATGATATTGCACTTCAATGGAAAATATTATGATGTTTTCTTGCAGGTTGTTGATTTTTAGGGCTTAAAGCATCAAGGAAGCAAAAAGGATAAAATTTAGAGTCAAAATTAAGTTTTTGAAGAAATGCTTAGTGCCGGCAGCACCAAGGTCAGAATCGACGGCGCTGAATAATTTACCGCTGGAGATTTTTTACTCAGCGCCGAGCCGCCGATGACGCCAGTCCAGCGCAGATGGCGCCAAAGGCGGTGCTGACCCCGTTTCTAGAAGGTTCGATGTATTTTGATGATTTTTTGAAGAGTTTTTGGAGGGATCTCTTGGAGAACCGACCTTGGGCTCTATTTGGGGCCAAATTTCATCAGAAAATTTGCTCCTCTATGTTGTTCACTCCTCTACGTTCATTTCTCGCTCTACATCATTCCATTGCACTACCATATTGGATTCAATTAGTGATTTTGCTTTCATAGTTTAGACTTTCTGTTGTGAGATTTAATGTGAAACTTTCCGTAAGAATGTTGGAGAAGGAGAAAAGTAAGAGAGTTCTTCTACCTCCATTTCTAAGGAAAGGCTACAAAGGATTTATTTTGAGAAAGAGTTCCAGATAAGTTTATTTTTTTATTTAGTGTTGTATAAACTTTATTTTATATATGAAATTTGTGTTTTGTAGTATCTTTCTCAGAAGTCTGAGTAGTTCCCTCTTATCTTTCCCCTTACTCTGAGATATGGTGAAATGAAGAGATAAAATGAGTGTGCCATAATTAAAATATAAAATAAATTGTGATGATTTTTCAACTCTAAACTTAATTTACTTTTTAGTCTAACATTGATCTGGCCAATTGGATTGTTAAAATATGTTGTGAAACATATGATCCGGGTAATAGAGTATGAGTTCTACAACAAAGTGAGGATCAGATTTGATTTCATGAAGGAGAAACTCGTTCATGAAATTAAGTGCAAATAAATAGGGAAATATTCTTTGTTGGGTGTAAAATTGGAGAATATTTAGAGTGAGAGACTAAAATCCCCAATTTGGTCTAAGTGTTTAAGAACTAAAGCGAGAGTTAGCCTTCAGGTGAAGGGAAGTGGGAGCTCTGGAGTGGGAGTCGGTATACTTCTTGCCTAGCCATGGATTTAGGGACTAAACCTAAGTAAACCTAAGATTAGACCTAAGATTAGCCAATGATTTTCTATGTACTATATCAGGGTAGAGAATTAAAATTGCTCTTATTTGGCACAATCCATATTAAAAATATTTATCTCATCTCATTTCTCCAAAATTTCACTGTAGTGAGAGGGATGCTTTTTCACCTAAGAATTCTTCAGTACCTAAACATAGTTCTTAGATTAGTATTTAATATTTAAAAGTTATATTTTCATTTTTGTTAGTAGTTAAGTAATTTAGTTTGGTTAAAATTACAACATTCAAAATTAGTGACAGTGATTTTGTTTGATTTTCTATAAATTTCCTATTAAAATTTATCATTGCTAATTTACACCTTCCCCGTGGGATCGATATTTGGGGCTTAAATAGAAAGTCCATTATTACTTGATAACGATACATATAATTGCGTAGAATCCCATTATTAATTGCCTATAATTCTATATATTACACAACTTACTTTTCATATAAGGATCAAGTTTTTGGTGTTGTAGTGGTGTCAACTTTGTAAATCCTTACATATAAAAAATTCATGATCACTTAACAACAAAAAGGTAGAGCAATCATAAAAGGTAGAGGTAGTTGGGTTGGGGTACCATGAACTCGTCATCTTAATTTGCTAGGACCTTAAATTTACCTAGTCATAAAGGTAGTCGACCCAACATGCCCAGAAATTCCCGATCAGCAATCCATTAATTGCGTTGTCAACAGAGATCTTTGAAACCCTAAGGTCAAAAGAAGGGAACTCTAGTCCTATGACCTATAAGGTTGGAGCTCCATGTTATTGGGCTTATGCCTTCTAAAATGGCAAGGATGCCTTAAGAAAGGATGAGAGAAGGGAGGTTTAGCTCCAACACTGGAAATGCTCCAAAACAAAAAAACTTACAACCATCTAGGTCGGGAGCCTTCTAATAACCTAGGTGCACTAAACAACCACATATAAAAAAAAGGTATGTTGGGCCAGCAAAGTTGGAGAAGTACGGGGTCTTCTCATCGAGACATGCAAATATGAATGTAATTGTATAAAGAAGTCCTTAATAATTGTAGAGGCTTTATTATATGACTTGGCTTAAGCCCAAGCAATGCAATTAATTTAATATCCACCCGAAAGGCCATGCAAAAAAGTAAAAGTATAATATTTAAAATCTTGATTATTTTAATTCAAAATTATAATTATCTTAAATATTTTACTTATGATTTTGTAGAAATATTAGGATTTTAAGTCCTATCAAGACTATATTGCTTTCGTGATTCCAAGAAAACCACAAAAATAAACAAGGAGAAGATTCCAAGTATTCAAGCACACAATAAGCTAAGAATAAAGCCAAATAAAATATATAAAAGGCTTGTACTACTGGATCGGCAATAAATCCTAGAAAAGAAAAAAGGTGGTCAAATTCCACATTTGCATGTCCGGTTGTAATTTTATATCTTAATATAAATGCAGAATTGATACGAGACACGAACATCTAGTACTGGTTCCTAAAAGGTGGTTCCCGCTCCAAAAAAAAGCTCAGAACCCATGCACATATCTTATTTCTGCTACAAGACTCTCATAGGACTCTATAAGTACATATGAAAAGGGAAAAGACTTGACCTACATGAAAATAAGGTTAGTGGGGTAAGCGATGCAATGCATAAGGAGCCATGTCTGGTGGGAGACCAAAATAACCCCTACAAGCAGAGGGTTAGTGGAAATCATTACATGCTCCCCCTTTCAACTATACCTGCATGTGCACAAATTTTAGGCACTATCGACACTACATATATATATATATATATATAAGTTTAGAAAAATATGAAATCAAATTGACCCCATGTTTTTAAAAATTTAAATGAAAGAGCACTATACCTCAAACCCTGTATCTATTCTGAAAGATAAGCACAAGACTTGAGGATGAGACTCGATCAAGTAAACTAAGAAATCTATAACATTCATTTTTTCTGCAAAACCAATTTATTTACCGAAAAGTTCCCCTATTTAATATGAAGAATTAAATAGAATATGAAGAATTAAATAGGTAGAATTAAATAGGTTTTATATTAAGCTAAGTTTGAAAAAGTTTCCTATAAGGGCAAGCCCCTATAGTTAGTTACATCTTAGATAACCGAAGTCACATAAGAAAACTCTCGATCAAAATCATGAAATGTTATCTTCAACAAGGTCAAAAGATGGACTTTCCAATGAGATCAGACATAGAGGTGTGAAAGGGGAATGACTCAAATTTAGAACATTTATTATGTAATCCAAATGAGGAAGAACTAGGGGATGTCAGAGATCAGGGGGAAAACCTCAGTGACTTCCCATGCTACTCTATGGTTTGGCTTCAGTTTAGAGGAGAAATATTTAATTGTTTCATCCTGCCAATTTTATTAGTTAGGGCCTACATTTATGTGAAACGATCACACAAATCACCTGAAAGATGTGAGGATTTAGGTCGTGACGAACGACAACCTCAGAATCCTAAGACGAGTTAGGGCTACAACAGAGCTATACAAAGGTCTAAAGATAAGGTGAGAATTTATGTTGCATAAGCAAACAACCTCAAAATCCTATGGTGGTTGTTTAATTCTAAGGAAAGATATGTTGTTGTAGATCCTCTTATTGTTGAGGATGGTCGTGCTGCCCACGATGCTAGCTCCAAGCTCCTCGTCGTAACGAGTTTAAGTTTTCTAATGTGTTAGGTTATGATGTCAAATCAGATGTCCTTATGGTTGTAGTTCTTTAAATATTATGGGGCATATTAAAGTTGATTCAAGCGACACCAGTTAGGATCCTACGGTTCCCTAGTTCCGGAACCACTATTTTCTATCAGATTCACTTAGTCCAAATGAAATTGCTAAACTCAACCCAATGAGTTCCATACTTTCAATTAGACCGTCGGAAGTCTCGTTAGCAACCACAGGGTACCTCCTCCTAGGGATTCCAAACATCCGATAAAGACTTCTTAATTTAGTTGCAAATATTTTTTTGTGATGTTTGTGATTAAATTTTGAGTTGTCTTATATTTTGAATGTTGTGTCATTGAATTTTATCTTGGTTGATTTAGTTTTGGTTTTGGTTCTACGACTACCCTAGCAGTTTTGGTTTTCATGTAGGGTGACATCATTTTTTAACATGCAAGCTTTGTAAGCATAAAAATAAAGTGTGAAAAGTACAAGAAAAGACAGTACTATCAACTGTAAAAGCATACCTGACGAGTCTTCTTGTTCCACCACCTGAAGGGCAGTACTTGCAAGGCATATATGTATATTGTAAGGAACTTAAATTGTAAGAGTAGATGAAGGTTTAGTTACTAAACTTCAGGCTATGATTTTATTGAGTCTTGGAAGATCCTAAGAGATGATTTTAGAGCAAAACTATGAAAAGTCCAGTTTGTCCTTCAAAATTTCCAATAGATTTCAAAGTGCTCGGGGCATGACCCCAGATCACTTTAAAGATCTCTTGAAATACTCTGAGTTCATTTTTTTTGGCATATCATATTGTTCCATTAATCATCTGAGGTTGACGTGTGAGTACCCCGTTACTCAGTGAAACTTAACAATTTAATTATCTCATGGATAGAATACTCGATTAATCAATTGATGTTTCGTTTAAGAGTTATGTGAGTGGGTGCCCCTAAGGCATGTGTAGGTTATTTAAGATTGTGGTGCCCACAATTAAGGTCAGGCTTGTAGCGTTTAAAGATGTTAGTCACCAATTATGTTGTCTTCTAAATCCAATCAATTGAGTTTAGATATTGAGCCTATGTCACTACTAAGCCTTTAACAATCATGATAGGTGAAAAGGTGATTATCAAAATTTTTGACTATATCAAAATTTTGATTTAAATGACATGTATTCTTATCAAATGGTCAAATCATCTTCAACTTTGGGCTTTAAGAAAAGTGAATTTCCATCTTTCTGACTTAAGCCCATCACTTAAGAATCGTCTGATCTTAGTTGACTTCCAAGTCATGAAGATTATGAGGATTATGGTTTTGTTGATGTTGTGCAAGGGTAGTGAGTGTGTTTTACCTTTTAATCCTATTGTATTTCAATCATCCAAATATGTTTATTAAGATCAAAATTACCCATTTTCCATTTGGTTAATCCTAAATTTTGATTATGGCACCAAAGTCTAAAATTACCACTTTGCCCTTGAGGCACTTCACCTCATAACTGATTAAACACAACTCAAATGACTTTACTCAAATGACTTTGAGGGTTCAATCTTCATGAGGTAATTATAATGTTGGAGGAGAACATGTGGACCTCTCAAAATTTTAATTTAATTTATATAATTATTTAAATTTAGAAGATAGAATTTTCAAAAGTTAATTTATTTAATTATCTAAAATAAAGTTTGTATCTATGGAAAAATTATTGAAGGTCTCCTAAGGTCAGAGAAACACTTAGGCAAAATTTTATGATTTTTTTGAATTAAATTTTTATTACCATTATTTAATTTTTAATCAACTTCAATGATTAAATTTAATAGAAAATAATATTTCATTAACAAAAAATCATTTTTATATTTTTAATAGACTTCTCTAAATTCAGAAAACACAGAGAACCAAGTTTTGTATTTTTGTAATTTTTAATTTATTTATTATAATTATCTTAATGGGAAAATATGAAAAATTCATTTTTAAGCTTTTAAAATTTATATTTTAACTTAGAAAAATTAGGAAAAATATCCTAATGAATTCTAAGTGATCAGGGGACATTTCCACACATTTTGAACCATTTTTTATATTTTGAAAATTTTGATCATTTTAATTTTTTTTAATTCAAAATATATTTTAAAAATGAAATGTTTTCACAAAAATGTATTTTATTTTTATTAAATGCCTATGGTCATAAGGAAATCAAATAACCAATTTTCATAATTTTTCTAAACTTATTTAATTTGAAATAATTATTTTTATAGAAAAATACAAGGCTTCCTTAAAAATCCATTTTTAGTGCTTAGACTAAGTCAAATAATTTTTATATTTTTACAGTGAGTAAATATAATTTTTAAGGATAGTGGGGAAGTGATTTTGTCAATTTTTTGATAAGTATTTAATTTACATAAAAATAATTTAAAGTATATGCATTTAATTAAGCATGGAAATATACAAGATGTTTCAAAACATCACAATATTTTTCCTATAGCTCTCTGACCACAGGAAATCTACTAAATTATTCCAAAAATTTTCCAAGTGATATTTTGAATTATACAATTAAAATAACTAAAATAGTCACATTATCTTGAAAATTAGAGCTAGAAGCATAGAGACGTTCTCTGACCTTGGAAAAATCAGAAGACATGGCCTCTATCATGAGGAATGAACCCTCAAAATTTCAAGCCATGGTAAGTAATATCTAGTCATGGAGAATTGAGAAACCATAGAGGGTTTTAATTCATTAAAAATCAGGGAGTATAAAATAATTTTTATTTTTTTTCACATTATTCTCCTCTATTCACTGAGTAAGAGGGTATTTTAATTTTATTTTTATGATTATTTGGAGAAGGATATGGATTTTTAAAATTTAGGCATTTAGAATAATTCATAAAATCTCTATTTTTCTACTTATCCACGCAGCGCCATCTCAACCTATGGCGGTTCCGAACTCACACGTGGTGCGCTCTCATTAGACGTCGTCAGCCACTTCAACAGCCACACAACCCATGGTTCACTCACCACCCGCTCGTCCGGGTTGATCTCCTCCATTGGTTTGATACACGCGCGATCAGACGACTCTTTGTTATCGTCCCCAAGTGACTTAACCCATATGTCGTTCACACTAAAACCTTAAGATCTCGAGCTAGACTCAACCAAATTACATGAGATTTGTTTATAAATCTTAATCTTCTTAAGGAGAACACATCTATATGGTTAATCAAGTAAGAAATCAAGCCATTACAAATGGAGAATCAAAATAAGCTCGAATTAGGGTTGAGTTCAACACCTCTATCTTATAGGGGAGGCCTCAATCAGATGGTTTTGGTAGCTTTGATTGGACCCAACAAACATCTGAATGAAATCTCAAGCCTTGGTGAATTGTCTAGCTATGAATTCAATCAATCTCGATTTCAGGTGTTAGTTTAGATCTAGGTTAGAGGTTATTTGAGAGGGAGGTTTGATCAGGAATCAACTCCTCTTGCTCTAGGGATGGTGAGTGCACAATTAATTTGAGTTTGGTGGACTGTGGAGTGATGTCCTGGTTTGAGCCCAAAGTTCAAGCTCAAAATTGGGCTTCAACAGTGAGGATCAATGGGGGAACATGGTGGAAATGAGCTTAGGAGTTTTTGAAGAGTGTCTGAAAGAAATTGGACAGCGTTTCCCCAGGGATTTTTGCACTCTCTTCTCTTTTGCCATGGAGGGGCTGATTAAATAGAGGAGCTTAAGGGGAAGCTCAAGGCTAATTGATGGGTGTAAAATGGTGCTTAGGTGGAGGGCTGAGGAGCTCTAAAGAGCCATTGGGATGAGCTGGCCACTAGGGTTGAAATTGGGTTTGAATTTGAGCATAGGGGTCTCAATTTTGGTGTTTTCTGACCACTAGGCCAGTTGACAGTGCCAGGGGTGGTAGCCAGAAGGTCAGGTGAGCCAGAGGAGGCTTAATTATAAATTATTCCCAATGGTAAGTGCTGATGGAAGAGATTTTTGGTTAAGACCCAAAATTTTTGGTTAAGAGATTTTTGGTTAAGACCCAAAAATGGGATAAGATCCCTTAATTTAGGGACCCATTGGTCCATAGCTTACTTGTGTGGTTTAAGGGGGTTTAGGCTGGTCAATAAGATGTATTTAGTGGTTGTGGGGTCATTAATTTGGGGGCTTAGACATGGTTAAGTCAATTCTGTGCATAGGTTCAACTTGGGTCCAAATGGCTAAAAGTTGGGTTTGAGTTAGGCTAGCCATGATTTTGTTTTGAATTAGGCTAGCCATGACTTTGAGCCCAAATGGTTGATCAATATTGTGTAGAAGATTTTTGGTGAAGGTTTTGGTGAAGGATTGAAGTGATTTTAAGGTCAATTGAAAGCTCAATTTGAAGGATTTTAGGATTTTGGTCAATTTGGGCATGTTGGGCTAAATCCAAATTGATGGTTGAAAATAGTCTATAAGAATGTCATGAAGAGTTTTCAACACAAATTTGGTGTCAATTGGGGTTAGGGCACTCAATTTGGTGGAATTTGGAGACAATCAATTTCGGGCAAATTTGGGGATTTTGAACTTAGGTTAAAATTAAATAAAATTGAGGCTTCACCAAGGAAAATTAAATATTTAATTTGCTGTGTAGGAGTGTTATGAAGAGTTTAGGAAACAAATTGGGGTAAATTGAGTAGGCTATGGTAAAAATTAGGGTTTTGATTTGGATCAAAATTGAGCTCAAAGCATGGGCAAATTATCAAAGCATGGGCAAAATTGAGCTCAAAGCATGGGCAAATTAGGCTTGGATTTGGTTTGGATTGGTCATATGAAAGGTGAAATTAACTTTAGAATTGAAATTGACGGTAATTGGAGTGAAGTTGATGGACATTTGGGATGAATTTCGAAAAATTAAGCCTTTAAAGGCAATTTGGGGGTTTTGGTCAAAATGGTCAAATTGGTCAAATTGGGTTCAATTAAAGGGTCCAAATTGGTTTTGGAGACATTTTAAGTGATTTTTATGGTTTTGGAAAAGTTTATGGTGCCAAAAGTATTTTTGTAATTTTTACAAATTTGGTGGTATTTTGGTAATTTTGGCAATTTTGGGTTGTTTTGGGCAATTTGGGTATTTTGAAATGGTTATTGGGTTGTT
Source organism: Phalaenopsis equestris (assembly GCF_001263595.1). Taxonomy (NCBI): domain Eukaryota; kingdom Viridiplantae; phylum Streptophyta; class Magnoliopsida; order Asparagales; family Orchidaceae; genus Phalaenopsis; species Phalaenopsis equestris. Next base: position 276,428 of record NW_018250280.1, on the reverse strand, counting down.
TTGGGCAATTTGGGTATTTTGAAATGGTTTGAAGTGATTTTTGAACAAATTTGGGTATTTTGGGTGAAATTGGGATTTTTGGCCAAATTTGGGATTTGGGGGTGTTTATGAAATTTGGGTAGGTCTGAGGGAAAAAAGGTCAAATTGGAAACTTTCGTATAATTGGGGTGCCAACCACCCTACATGAGCTATGGACCCAAGAAATCCTCATTTGGGTCCTCTATGTATTGGTCTTAGCTAAACCCTACATAGGGCTAGTCGTTTTAGGGGACCATCTACATGAGTCTCCCAAAAGATCAAGAGGTCAGATTCAACAAATTAGGGTTTAGGGTTGATATAGGTAATAGTTAGTGTAGTGAGTGAACTAGCTCTAGACCAACACCCAGGGTCAACCCTAAGGTCAAACAGTTCTATGGGGACTCTCTTGAGATCCTCCATACTGACCCCACCTACTAAGTGCTAGAGGTTAGGACCAATATGTGGGACTTCAAGTTGAGAAAGAAAGAGTTTATAATTTCTAAATGTGAGGGTTCCTTTTCTAGTTTTCTAAGAATAGTTAATAGAAAAGTCGTATTGCTACACTTTAGGTAATTAAAGAGGGAAAACTAAACCTCAATCAAAAGTGAGGTCAACAAATGGACCCGCAATATGTGTGGTGTGCTGGGTTAAGCAAATCTCACATATTGGCTTTGACCGATGAGATTAAAAAAACCAACACAGACTCCTAAGTCAATAGACCTAGAAAGGAGTGTAAAATTGAGTACTAGTTGTTTCTATTAGGGCGCTGGGGAATATAGCCGCTGGGGAATATAGCAGGTGAATATCTGATCAAAATCAAGGAGTAGAAACACTCACGGGGGATTGGAGAGTAGGTTTGAAATTATCAAGTTTTTGGTGTTTACAGAGGATGGGAATCAATATGTAGGTGTTGACCCCAAGATGGGAATTGAAATTTTGGTATCAATCCTGGAAAAGAGAGTCAAAATTTAGGTACTGACCTCAAAAGATAGGAATCCAAATTTAGGTATTGATCCCGAAATGATGATTGAAATTTAGGCATCAATCTAAAAAAGAGAATCGAAATTTAGGTACCGACCTCATAGGGAGGGAATTAGAATTTAGGTACTGAACTCGAAAGGAGGGAATCATAATTTAGGGACTTACACCAAAATTAGAATTAAAATTTAGGGATCAATCTCAAAAAGAGGATCAGAAGTTAGGGACCACCCTCAAAAGGAGGGAATCAAACATCAAAAGTTAGGGATTGATTCCAAAATGTGAATTGAAATTTAAGGATCAATCTAAAAAAAAGGATCGGAAGTTAGGGACCCCCCTCAAAAAGAGAGAATCAGAAGTTAGGGACTGATTCCAAAATGAGAGTTGAAATTTAAGGATCAATTGAAATCAAAATGAGAGTTGAAATTTAAGGATCAATCTCAGAAAGAGGATCAGAAGTTAGGGACCGACCTCGAAAAGAGAAAATCAGAAGTAAGGGACTGATTCCAAAATAAGAGTTGAAATTTTGGAATCAATCTCAAAAAGAGGATCGAAAGTTAGGAACCGACCTCAAAAAGAGGGAATCATAAGTTAGGGACTGATTCCAAAATGAGAATTGAAATTTATGGATCAATCTCAGAAAGAGGATTGAAAGTTAGGGACCGACCTCGAAAAGAGGGAATCAGAAGTTAGAGACTTATTCCAAAATGAGAGTTTAAATTTAAGTATCAATCTCAGAAGGAGGATCAGAAGTTAGGGACCGACCTTGAAAATAGGAAATTAAAAGTTAGGAACTGATTCCAAAATGAGAACTAAAATTTAAGGGTCAATCTTAGAAAGAGGATCTGAAGTTAGGGACCGACCTTGAAAAGAGGGAATCAGAAGTTAGGGACTGACTCCAAAATGTGAGTCAAAATTTGCAAAGAGTTTGTAGTTTTGAACTCATAGATTTGTGTCATGTGATAATGCTGACATTGGTGAGGAAGATATGTGAAATTTTGTGAGATTTAGTGCAGACAAGGATGATCGTGCTGCACGAGCAAAGAGTATAACCTCGAAATCGAGAGAAACAACTCAACAGATTTATTTTCACAGATTTATTTTCACTCAACAGATTTATTTTCAATTTTCTTGTTGTTTTTATCATGTTTAATTTTCAAAATATGTTTTCCAAAATTTAATTTTTGTTGGTTGATTGATTTTTGAGAAGAATTTTTTATTTAATCTTTAATATTAAGTTTTTATTGTTTTGTTCTTTGTTTTTTTTAGTTCAGAACTTGTAGTTCAAAACCAATGTATGGTTCTATGGCTCTTTATCCATCGCACAAAAGGGAAATTGAACAAACAGAAAAAATTCTGAAAGATACTTCATTAATTTGCTTCAACAAGTGTTACAGATTGAGTACAGGCCAAAACCTCAAAAGGTACAATATGTTGAAAGCATCAAAGTACATCTAAAAATATCTGATGTTGGGTACATATCATAAGCTGAGCATATCTGTTATATATATCATCATATCTGCTGATGTCGAAATGCAGAACAAAAGGTATCCCTTGAATGTCCATCTTCAGTGGAGTGAGCTCCTGATCGAGCTGACCTATTAAGCCACGCTCCAATATAAGAGTTCCCTTTGCATGTGCTTAGAGGAGCAACCATCTCATAGCTTGTAAGGAAGTAGCTCTTCCAACTCCAAATCTGTTCAAAATCCATATGACATCTTGTTGTCATCCATTCTTTAGAATGTCACAAACACCCTGCGGTGTTGTACCCCTGGAATGCAATGTTGGGTGATGTCTGCTCCATTTCCTTTAAGCACTAGCACTGAACCCACTGGCAGCAGAATCTCCACGCATCCTTTGAACTCGTCGGGCCAATGACATCTATTTCTTTATCAAATAAAATGTTGTTTTTGCTCATAAAAGAGAATGTGCAAAAAGGTCTCAGTAATGTGCAAAAAGGTCTCACAAAATCATGATGGTCTATATGTGGGGGAATGCAGTCGCCTTCATCGTATATATTGATGATACAATTGTTGAGAATACAGTTGGTTGGATGTATGCTCCATCGAACCATTCTCTTGATCATCTATTTTATCATGGGAGGTAGCGGGTCCACCTCGTCGTATCTCAAAATCCCCATGGGTTTTCCTTGTATGTCCTAGGTGAAATTGTAACATCAACTACATTGTATGGTGATTCTACCTTTTCTATGCATACATTTATGTGGCTCAAAATATGTTCTTTTCATCAGAAGGCCTACTCAACCCATGTCTCTTAGATCAAAAATGCAGTTGAGAATACTTCTTTCATCGCTTTCGGAGAAGACTTTGGTATACAGTTCCAAGCTTTCTAGTAGCTTAATGAACCTTTCTTAAACTTCTTTGTAGAATTCAAATTCCATTTTGTTCACTTTACTCATTTTGTAGTATTCTGTCGTGATGATGATCGGCAGCTGTCGAGGATGCTCCCTCATTTCAATAGAATCCAGGCTGGTGCAATCGTTGTTTCCAACGGGATATATGACTCCCCCATTGGGTGATCAGTGACCTGAAATCTGTCATCGGTAGATGTGTACTCCTCCAGAGTACTGTAGCATTCTAGGTGGAGAACATTACAGTCTAGGCATTCCACAAATGCCTCTGTAGCTGGTGTACGTGTGGGAATTTTGGCATTGCATGTCGGCAACCCACATAATGATCATCTGAAACTTCTATTATCTTCGGCTCTGTAGTGAACTCGGACTCATCCTCTGTGACACGTAGGCTAGAGGAAGTCTCTCTCATATCTGGATAGTATATTTTCCCCTCAGGAATATGGGTAAGTAAATTTCCTGCCTCCTCTTGGCATCTTCTTTGTTCACGTAGGAAAGCTCTATGTTTTCGGCGGTTGGCGTTTCTGCGTTGAGTTCTTCACAGCGGTGCACCTGACAGTCTTTCTTCATTAGCAGTGACTAGGCCTCCGATTAGTGCGGTTAACATAGACGACAGATAACTAGTCCCTTCCATTGGATCTTGCTGCATTATCACATTTTTCCCCTTTAGTGAGGAATTCTCCCAAGTGCCAATCTTTAGAACCGATGGTAACCCATCTTTTTCTCAAAGGCTAACCACGTCCATCAGAGGACCCTCATAGTCCATGTTGACTTGACTAAAGTCCATGTAGAAGTCTATGGTGCCACCCTGCGGTGCCCTTTTTTCATTAAATGCGAGGTTCCAGCCATCTTTAAAAACAAAAATCAGCTTCTGTCCTGACATTTTCTCTACAGACGACAGGGAAAACATCAGTGCGCTGAAATTTATCAGGAATAAGAACAAAACAAAGTATTTTTTAGAGAAAATTTTAGTTTATATTGGTGAGAAAATCATTTATTTATGTGTATATATTTGTGTTTAATTTATTAAAATATCAAACTTTTAAGGTAAAAAAGAGAAAATTAAAGCATGTAGCTTCAAAAGTTTTTATTTTATGGAGGTTAATTTTATTACAAAATTTTGGACCCGGTCATAGACGTTTGGCCAAACAAATACCCCAGAATAATCAAAATTTCAAAAAGGCAATTCCAAGAAGTGTTAAGTTGCATAGTATGTCTTCCAGTATTGTCTGTTGATCAGCAACATGGGTCTTTCGCCTCAAAAATTCACTAGCTGGTAGGCTCCTCCTTTGTAGACTTTTTCTTCGACAAATGGTCCTTCCCAAGTTGGATCTAATTTTCAACATATCTTGCGGCGTGCAAGAATAGGCCCTTTGAGAACAATAACAAGATCACCAATTTTGAATGTCTTTAGGCGGACCAATTTGTCATGGGCTTCTATCTTTTTTACCTTGTAAATTTCCAAATACTGTTGTACTTCTAGTCACTTTCCTTTGAGACTTTCCAATTCTTTAAGTCTGAGTTTTGTACTTTCTTCTGCTGTAATTTGATTGACGACAACGACTCTGAGAGATGGCATCTGGACCTCTAGCGGTAGTATGAACTCAAACCCATACACGAGCATGTTGGATGTACACTGAGTGGGAGTCCTGAATGTTGTCTGTTAGGCCCATAAAGCTTCTAGCAATTTATTATGTTAATATCTTTTGTTTTCCTCTAGCTTCTTCTTCAAAATCTGTTACCGTGTCTTGTTGAAGGCCTCAACCAAGCATTTTCCCTGAGATAGTAGATCGTAGAGTATCTCCAGTCAATCCCATGTTGTTTGACAAAATTGTTGATTTTTGTGCTTTTGAAGGCTGTCCCTTTGTTAGAGATTATTTTGTGTGGGACTCCAAAACAGTAGACGACTTGCCTTTTGAATAATTGAAGGACATGCTGTGTTATAACCTCTCGTAACGGCACTGCCTCTGCCTATTTGAAAAAGTAATATGTAGTGGAATTTGTGTCCTTTGAAAGACGGAGGGTCTATCAGGCCTATTACCGTGCCCCAACACTCGAATGGACACAAAGAAATGGTTGGGTGTAGCACATTTAGAGGTTGATGCAAGACCACCCCCATGCACTTGGCACTGGTGACATCTTCTGGTTGTATCCATGCAGTCAGACATCATTCTCGACCAATAATATCTAGTATTTTGATATTTATTTTCATATTTAGCCCTGACTGGTGAGCTCCACACAATCTGACATGTTCCTCTTTAATAATATTTTGTGCTTCTGTTTTGCTCAGACATCGTAGCCACATATGATCGAATGATCTTCTGTAGAGGACCTCACCCACTAAGGCGTACGACATAGCCCTTCTTGTGATGCGGTGTACTGCTGACTTTTCTTCCAACAACTTTTCAGTTTGTAAATATTCTATAAATGGCTTATGCCAATCTTCATTGATGTTAGCAATTGCAATCATCGTTTCTTCTTCTTTTTTGAGCTTGTATAGATTTTCAAGGTCAATTCGAGATAAAACTTGTCTTCCTTGTACTATAATGTCAATAGAATCCTTCGGGGGACACGTCAATTCTTTTGCAAGTTTTGCTAGAGCGTCAGCATAGGAAATATCTCCCAGAAGAATCCGATAACAAGTTATGTTGGGAATCTGCTCCAGCAGCTTCATCGTGTATTGTTGGTATCCTACTAACCTTGGTTTCAAAAATGTATTGTTCGGAGACTTGTTGGATGACAAGTTGTGAGTTGCCATAGATAAAAGTATTTGTTATATCCAATGGGATTGCTAGTTCTAACTCAGTAATTAAGGCTTCATATTCTACTTCATTGTTGGTACATAGCTCTGTCAGGTGGTATGAGAATCTCAGCATGGCCTTATCTGGCGTGATGAAGATCAAACCAATTCCTGCTTTACCTGGTATAACTGTTCCTAATCCTTTGTCTTTTCTGGTTGATAAAGCTCCATCAAAGTACATTTCCCAGTGTTGTGCATTGGAGAATTCCATCTTTAATACTTTCTCATCTGGTAAGTCGTCATTAAGAGGGGATCCAGCTGGAAGTAAATGTGCAATGAAAAAATCTGCTAAAATTTGTCCCTTAATAACATGGAGTGGAATAAAAGTTATATCAAATTGCAACAAAATCATCGACCATCTTGCAGACGTCCAAAGAGTGTTGGTCGAACATCGACCATCTTGCAGACGTCCAAAGAGTGTTGGTCGGGTCATCAAATATTGCAACGAATTAACTTTTAAAATTATGGTAAATGTATGAGAAAGTATGTATTGTTTGAGTTTTTGGGTGGCGAAAATTAATGCTAGACAATGCTTCTCAATTTGTGGATAACTTATCTCCGTTGATATTAGACGATGACTCAGGTAATAGAAGTGCATTTTATTTACCCTCGTCATTGACTTGGGCTAAGGGGGCTCCAAGAGAGTCATCTAAGGCCGCAATATAAAGTATTAAAGGTTTTTCTGAGATAGGGGATGTCAAAGCAGGAGGTGTCATTAAATATTACTTAACGTCCTCGAAAGCCCTCTAGCATTTCTTTTCCCAAACAAATTTGACATCCGTTTTAATTAATGTCGAGAAGGGCTGACACCTACCTAAGAGATTAGAATTAAAGCTTCTCAGATATGCCAACTTCCCTTTTCCCTTGGAAGGAACGTAGTTGGAAGGAACGTAGTTGTTTCATGGTTTTGGGTGGAGGCATTTCCAAGATAGCTTTAATCTTATCTGGGTTGATCTCGATTCCCTGATGACAGACAATAAATCCTAAAGATTTCCTGAAGGTAAAGCCGAAGACACACTTTAAGGGATTCATCTTATGGTCATATCGTCGTAACCGTTCGAACACAATCCTCAAATCATACAAATGGTCTATTTTTCATTTACTTTTAATGAACAAGTCATCCACGTAGCATTCCACTTGGTTGTGAATGAGGTCATTGAAAATCTTTATCATAGCTCGTTGATATGTTGCTCCAGTGTTCTTCAATGCAAACAACATCTCTATGTAGCAGAAAATCCCAATAGGTGTCCTGAAGGCTGTAAGTGCTGCATCTTCTGGAGCCATCCTGATTTGATTTTACCCCGATGATCCATCCATAAAGGAGAAAATTTCATGTGTCAAAGCGATGTTCACCATCATTTCTGGTATTGGCAATGGAAACTCATCCTTTGAATACCCTTTGTTCAAATCTCTGAAGTCGACACATCCACGGATTTGTCCATTTTTCTTCTTAACCGGTACAATGTTAGCTAACCACGTGGGGTATTGCTCTTCTTTTACAAATTTATCTTCTATTAACTTTTTTAACTCGGCAATGACTTGTTGTTCTATTTTGAGGTGTGTTCTTCTTGGAGCTTATTTTACTGGGGTCATATCTTTGTCCACCCAAAGTTTATGAGCTGCAACTTCCACTGACAGTGCTGACATTTCATCATAACTCCATGAAAAGCAATCTTTGAATTCTATTAATAGTTTAATCAACTCTATAGATTCATCATCATTGAGTAGAGAACTAATAAATGTAGGTCGGGGCTGCTATTCCGTCCCGAGCTAAATTTCCTTCAATTCATTGACAGTTGACTTGATTTCTTCCTCAAATTCAGGCGGGGCATTTTCTTTTATCTGATTAGTAGAGTCATCCTCTATATCGAGGCAATCCTCTTCTAATATGCTAATAACAACCATTCAAAATTTTGAATCAACGGCTAGTCCAACTGTACCAAATCTGATACCCGCTTTCAAGTTGGTAGTTTGACTTTTAACATCCCATAATTTTTCAAAAAGTTGTAACTTTTCTTTTGACATTTGTTTTGACAAATGTCCCTATTGAATTAAATTTTGTACACAAGGCAAGAAGTAACCAAAAGATAATTCCATTAAATCATTAGGATTCTCATCCAAATTTACATGATTTTCAAGATTATTAGAAGTAGAAGCATGATAAAATTTGATCAGCTTTGAACCAGTGCTACAGACTTCCTCGACTTCTAAACTCTCAACCTTTTGAGGGAGAATCAGAGTAAGGGTCATGGCGTTCACACAGTGGTTTATCTAATCATATATTGTCTCATATTCGCTTTTCTTCATATCTTCTAAGGATATCTCGTACTGCAGTTTCTTCAATTTTGTTATCATTATTTCATCCTCAGGACTTTCTTCATCATTAATGTTGATGGTCAGCCTAGTCCGTCCCACAATTAAATTGGTTCTTACTCGTCCACATCCCTGACCTTGACCTCGGGAGTGCGAACTAAAAGAACACCCACCAACTCGTTGCAAAAGAGTGGTGGAAGATTGCTGAAGTGGAGTTAAATGGCCTTGCCATTGTAATTCTACCGAATCTTTACTTTTGTTTGTCACAATTTTGCGAGATAAGACAGTTTTATTTGGAGGCGCATAGTAGTCGGCTTCTTCATGAATGCCAACTTCATGAAATGAAAATGGTTGTAAATCTCCCTTGATGCAATGCTCTTGTCCTTCTTTGAAATACTTAATGCACTAGTGTAGAGACGACGAAACTATGTTGTGTTCGTGAATCCATGGTCGACCCAGCAAAGCATTAAAAAAGGTATCAGTGTCGATGATATGGAATTTAGCGGTTGTTGCTAGTTGTCCAATTTTTATAAGTAATGTAAATGATTCAAGGGCTATCTTCCTTTTGGTTGAATCCTCTTAGCATCATTTTATCGGCTGCAAGCTCCTGAGCTTCAATGTCCAAAAAGGCCAATGTTTGTAGGCTCATCAAGTTGAGTGATGATCCAGAATCTACTAAAACTCTGGACAACACAAATCTGTCGATGTTAATGGAGATATAAAGTGGACGATTACGGTCGGCAGTACCGAGCAGCAAGTCTTCATTTATGAAGGTTATCCCATACTATTCTTTCAACGAGCAAAATTCAGCTGAGGATGTGCTGACCAACTGGGCTAAGCAAATCACTAGGTCGAGCAAAGTTGTAACCAGAGGCTCTCTCCTCTCCTTTGGTAGGATTAGAGTGTCGTAGATGTTTAATCTAGCCGAAAACTTCCTAAGATGAGCTAGCACATTGTAATCCACTTTGTATGATCCTCTAATTTTCTCTTGATTATGTTGTTCTTCCACTTGTGAAGGTGGAGGTAGTTCTTCTCGAGTTACTTTTTACTTTCCTTTATCTGTCAGAGCTGTTCTTGAGCTTAATACTCTCCCGCTTGTTAGGTTCACTTCAATAATTTCTTCTTCTTGAGATAACATTGTTGAATCTTCTGGTGTTTCTTCTTTGTTGGAAGATCTAAGTTGATGGCGAGTGGTGCACTATGGCGTTCGAGGATTGGTTCCTCACTCTCGGCACTATCGTAAGCGGTGTTGTCGACGCCTTCTACGGTCTTGTTAACGAGTTCATCAGACTCAAGTACAGTTCAAGGATCATTTTTGGAATCGAGATTGAAGTTAGATTGGGCATAATCGATTACGTTATCACCAGAAAAAGTTAGAACGTAGTTGAAATCATAATCATTGTTTTCATAAGACCCCGGAGGGACATAAAGATAATCATATAAGGCCAGGGGTTCAAGGACTTTCTTCCCCTAATCTGAGACAACTAATTTAGTAGAGGTAGCCCCTATCCTACCCTCATGCTATCAGTCTTCGTAGTGGTATTCTTCTTCTTCTTCTTCTTCTTCTTTGACGATGACTATTCTTCTGGTGAAATTTTCATCTCGGACTTGGCAAGCTGAAAACTCTAAACGGAAGCTTGTCTTGAAGCAGACTAGATTTGGTTTAGGACCCTCTTGAGCTTGTTCCATGTCGTACTCCATCCATCTTTTCCAGTATATGGGTTAATCAGAGAGATTGGCTCAGCCAAAATCATATTTATGCCACTTTTTTTTCAGTTTCTTTTAAATATTCTTTTGAGATCATTATATTCCCTTCTATAAGATTTTTTTGGAGCCGATCTGTGAAGACGAAACATTCCTCTATAGTGTGTCCAAGCAATCTATGATACAACCAATAGTTTGGTTGATCTTTCTTGTCAACCTCTTCGGGTTTCTTTAGATCTGATAATCTGAACTCAAGCTTCTTCATCAGACTTCTGAATATTTTGGATATTGCTTCATCTTTGAAGAAATAAAATACTTTCTGTTGTTCTGCCAAAGATATTCTCTTATTCTCTACCTAGTGTGATCCTCCCTGAGGTGGTCGCTAGCTGGACTGGCCATACTATTGTGTCTGTTGTCGAGCATGTTGTGATGACGACTGATGGGAATTCTTTGCATGCATCTTCTTTGGTTGTTTTCCTTTATCGACCATTGCCACTATTCCAGACTTCCTTTTAAATACCTTGGTCGTCTTTGACTTCTTGGCCTTCTCATGAGAATCCATTTGTTTGACTTCTTCTAGAAGATTGTTTGCTTTCTTGATTAGCTTCTTGAATAATTTAATGGTGAGTCCCTTGAGCATGAAAGCTACTGGCTCATGGATGCTTTTGAGTAGGATCTCAATTGCGTTATGTTCCTTTAGCTGAGGTTCACATTTCATTGTAAGGTTTCTTCACCTCAAAATGTAGTCCACTAAAGTCTTGTTGGGCTTCTACTTCTCTACTACGAGATCTCCAATAGACACATGATGATGTGCTCCAGCAAATATTTTTACGAACAACTGTTCTAGTTTGGTGAACATCTTGACTGATCCATTAAGTAGTTTGACATACCAATCAAAAGTTATTCCTGCAGGCTGCCGATGAACTGTCAAAAGAGTAGAGCTTCGTTACCTCCAGTATTACCACAACTGGCTCAGAAATGTGCAATGTGATGCTGGAATTTTTAGTCCCATCAAATATCTTAAAGTTTGGTGACACAAAGCCTTTAGGTTAGGGTACGACATTGAACTCTTTCGGGTAAGGTCTACCCTTTAAAACCAATGCACCATAGATTGGGCTAAGGCCTCCGGAACTTGCTCGACCATTTACTTAAATTCCTCTTCTGGTATGGCACTTGATGGAGAATCTTTCTTTGGTTGATCATCTCTATTTGCTGAGGCAACTTCTCTCCTTTCAAACTTCTCTCTGCTGAGGCAACTTCTCTCCTTTCATCTGTGATATGCATAATCTCCGGTTGATTGATTTCTGGAGAGGATAACTATGATGGTTGAGATTGTCCTTGAATTGTGGCCATGGCAGTCATGGAAGCAGCCATCTCTTCCATTCTTTTCTTCATTTGGCTGATTTGCTTGTCCCTTAAGAAAATATGTAGCTCATCTATGGCATTCTCTTTGAAGAGATGTTGATCGTCGCACGCAGATGCAGCTGCTCTGGTCTCGATGACATGCACATCCATGAAATCTTCCTTGAGGTAATCATTGAAGTCAAAATCTTCATCATCATCAATGGAAACTCCATGTTCTCAGACAACCTTGGGTATCCATACCCTTTTCTTTGACGGTGATGTCTTGAGACAGAGTGTCTCAACAGAAACATCGACATGCTGAGGAGAAGTATGCTCCCCATGGAGCGGACCAGATATGGTACTGGGTAACCTTTTTGTCTTATCCTTTCAAATTTTAAGAACATCCTTGTGACTTGTAGTTGGTAGAATTCTCAAACCCAGACGCGACTTAACTTGTCGTCGGCCCGTGAATTTAGTGGCAGTAGAATCCATGGTATCAATTCTACTTTTCAAACAGAACTAGATAGGAATGAGAGCAGACAAAGCTTTAGTTGATTTTTGGGAGCATCTGAGAGATATGACATTCTTTAAAATTTCTTTCTCCATGCAAGGGGATACTGCATGTCCCACTCATTTGAGTAACTCACCAACTGAACACCTTCTCTGACAGCTAATTTTTAGAAAACCAAACTGGCTCGGGTGATAGGAGCAGGCTTTTTCCTCTCGCCACCATGTCCATGAGGTGATGGTAAGGCAGCAGCGATCTTCTGGATACTCTCGTACATGTTAGTATCCATTAAGAGATGGATCCTTCTCCCTTGCAATAGTAGAAAGATCTTTATTGATCCTGACTAATTCTGGTAAGGAACTTCATCAACAGTTACTTCCTTAGGAATCTGAGTTTTAGTAGCCCTCCAAACCTTCCAGCTGTGGTTTCTCCTTTAGGTTTGGGTTAACGTTGCAGTCATCAAACTTGATCTAATTTCAAACACTGACGGTGGGACAATCAATCTTCAGTCGGGTCTTTGACGATCATAACTTTTTTTTCCCTTAGCAGAAACGAGAATAGCTGGCTTGGTAGGTGTAGTGGCAGTAGTAGACTTGTCCTTCTTAGAAGAAGGAAAATCCTGAGGATAGCTCAGGTTAATCTTGGCAGATGGTTCCCGAACCTCTGGAGCGGGGACTCTTATTATAACAAAAACAGCTCTCTCCCTAGAACAACCTCGAGATCTTCAAATCCTGCTCCGAACTTGATGGTGGGAGCGACATTGCGGGCATTGCGTCTTATAAAAAAGTTGTAAGAAAAGGTGAGCATTGGGAACGTCTTTGCAATAGCTTTCAAAAATAGGTTCTGGGGTTAGCTATTTGGCCAACACCTCATAATCTTAGTGCGAGCACTAAAAATTAACAGAGGTCGATTTGTAAACCGGGTAAGTCTTTATTTAAATTTGTGGAAATTTCAAAGCTTAATAAAAATAGTTTGAAAGTAGAAGATTTATTTAATATAAGGAAAATCAAAGAGCACGTGCAGCATGACACAATTTGATTTAATTTGCAAAATAACAAAATAAACTCGAAAGGGAAAAGTGTAGTTCAGGACCCAGTGTGGGTCCAACTTAACAACGCACAATGACCAGGTGGAACTAGTCCACCAACACACCTATTAAAGCTCTGACCCCAAACAAAGATTAAAAAAGTCCTTAATGGTCTCTTGAACCTCCCTATTCGTAGGTGATTGAACAGTTGAACAGACGGTCCTGAAGTCTGAAGTCTAAAAGAGTTGACTGTACTTTCCTATGATAGAAATGGGTAAAGCATGCCAATGAAAGAAGGGTAATCTGGCCCATGAGGGACATGAACACATTACCGATGTATGAAGAGTATATTTCCTAATTTAAATGGAGAGTGAAACAATTCTCTAGCAGAGTCACCATAAGTTTTCAGCACTAAAAAGTTAAGAAGTTGCCCGTTGGAAGCTGTTGGCCGCCAGAATCAAAATCCCGCCACCCACTTTGGAAGGACATTTAATTCACATTTATACAAGTTTAGAATAATATGAAATCAAACTAACCCTATATTTTTCATAGTTTAAATGAAATAGCACTATACCTCAAACCCTGTATCTATCCCGAAAGATAAACACAAGACTTGAGGATGAGGCTCGATCAAATAAAATAAGAAATATATGACATTTGTTTGGTCTGTGAAACTAATTTATTTGCCTACAAGTTCTTCTATTTAATATGAAGAATTAAATAGGGTTTATATTAAGCTAGGTTCGTGATACACATAAAATACATGTCCTGATACACCAAAAATATATGCATTTTTAGACCCATATTTATACTTATTTTTGGTGATATGCACCTTAATGGAAGGTATTTTGATGTTTTCTTACCGGTTGTTGATTTTTAGGACATAAAGCAAAAAGAAAGCAAAAATGATGGAATTTGGAGTCAAAATGACATTTTTGAAGAAGTACTCAGCATCAACCTCACCAAGGGCAGTGCCGACGGCGCAGAACAACATAACAGCTGAAATTTTTACTCAGCGCTGACAGCACCAGGCTAGCGCCGACGGCGCCAAAGGCAGTTCAACCCCCATTTCTAGAAGGTTTGATGTAATTGGATGATTTTTGAGGTGTTTTTGAGGCAGAGTTTTTGGAGGCACCTCTTAGAGAACCAACCTTGGGCTTTATTTGGGGTTTGAAATTCATCAGGAAATGGATCCTTTTTGCTCCAAAACGTTCGACCACGCTACATTTTCACCATTCTTCATAATCCATCTTCATTCCACCACCATATTGGAGTCCATTAGTGATTTTTATTTTATAGTTTAGATTTTTTGTGGTGATATTTAGAGTGAAACTTTCTGTAAGAGTATTGGAGAAGGAGAAAAGTGAGAGATATTTTTTCATGCAATTCTATGGAAATGCTATAAGGGATTTGCTTTGAGAAAGAGTTTCAGATAAGTTTTATTTGCTTATTAGTGTTTGGAATTTCTTTTATATATGAAATTTGTATTTTGTTGTGTCTTTCACATGAAGTCTTAGTAGTTCCCTCTATCTTTCTCTTTACTCTGAGATTACTCTGAGATATGGTGAAATAGAGATATGGTGAAATAAAGTGATAATATGATGTGCCAATATTAAAATATAAAATAAGTTGTGATGATTTTTCAACTTCAAACGATTTGAACTCTGATTTTCATTTACTTTTTGATCTATCCAATTGAATTGTTAAAAATATGTTGTGAACATATGATCCGGGAAATGGAGTTTAGAGTTCTACAACAGAGTGAGAATCACATTTAAGTCCATGAAGGAGTATTTCGTTCATGGAATTAAGTGCAAATAAATAGGGAAAAATAGTTTGTTGGGTGTAGAATTAGAGAATTCTAGAGTGACAGACTAAAAATCCCCAATGTTTGAAAACTAAAGCGAGAGTTAGCCTTTAGGTGAAGGGAAGTGGGAGCTCTAGAGTGGGAGCCAGTATCCTCCTAGCCTTGCCACGAATTTAGGGACTAAACCAAAAATTAGCCAATGATTTTCTATGCGGTGTATAAGTGTAGAGAATTATAATTGATGCTATTTGACATAATATATATTATAAATATTTATCTCATCTCATTTCAGCAGAACCTCATTGTAGTGGGAATGATGCTTTTTCATAAAAGAAATCTTCATTACATAAACATAGTTAGTAGATTAGTATTTACTTATTAAAACTTTGCATTTCTATTTTGCTAATAGTTAAATACTTTGGTTCTGATCATATCTCAACATTCAAAATTAGTGATAGTTATTTCGATTGATTTTCTATAAATTTCCTAGTAAAACTTTTCATTGCCAATTTACACCTTCCTTTTGGGATCGATATTTGGGGCTTAAATAGAAAGTCATTTATTACTTGATAATGATATGTATGCTTAGGTAAAATTTCATTATTATTTGCTTATAATTATATACATTTTACACAACTTACTTTTCAAATATGGATCAAGTTTTTGGCAATATAGTAGTGTCAACTTCATAAATCCTTGCATATAAAAAATTGGGATCAGTTTGGAAAAATTTTTTATAAGGGAAAGCCCCTATAGTTAATTACATCTTAGAAAACTGAAGTCACCTAAGAAAACTCTCATTAAAAATCATGGAATGTTATCTTCAAAGAGGTCAAAAGATAGGACTTCTCGACGAGATCAGACTTAGAGGTGTGACGGGGAATGACTCAAATTTGGAAAATTTATTATAGAATCTAAAGGAGGAAGAACTAGGGGATGTCATAGATTTGGGGGAAAACCTCAGTGACTTCTAATGCTGCTCTATGGTTTGGCTTTAGTTTAGAGGATAAATATTTAAATGTTTTATCTTGCCAATTTTATTAGTTAACGCTTAAATTTGTGTGAAATGATCACACAAATCACCTGGAAGATGTGACGATTTGGTCGTGACGAATGACAACCTCGAAATTCTAAGATGAGTTAGGGCTTCTATTGTACAACAGAGCTATATAAAGGCCAAAAGATAAGGTGAGGATTCATGTTGCATAAGCAAACAACTTCAAAATCCTATGGCTTATTGTTTAATTCTAAGGAAAGATACACTGTTGTAGATCCTCTTACTGTTGAAGATGGCTGTGCTATCTATAATGCTAGCTCCAAGCTCCTCGTCATGACGAGTTTAATTTTTCTAATGTGTCAGATTATGATGTCAAATCAGATGTCCCTATGGTTATAGTTTTTTAAATATTATGGGGCATATTAAAGTTGATTAGAGCGACACCAATTAGGATCTTACGGTTCCCTCGTTCTGGCACCACTATTTTATTTCAGATTTACTTAGTCCAAATGAATATACTAAACTCAACTCGATGAGTTCCATAATTTCATTTAGACCGTGGGAAGTCTCATTAACAACCGTATGTTACCTCCTTTGAGGGATTCTGAACATCTGATAGAGACGTCTTAATTTATTTGCAATTATTATTTTGTGTTGTTTCTGATTAAATTTTAATTTATTTTATATTTTGAATGTTATGTCAGTGAATTTTATCTTGGTTGATTTTAGTTATGGGTTGATTTTAGTTAGTTGATTTTAGTTATGGTTTTGGTTTTACGGCTATCCTAACAGTTTTGGTTTTCATGCAGGGTAACATCATTGTTTAACATGCAAACTTTGTAAGTATAAAAATACAGTGTGAAAAGTATAAGAAAAGATGATACTATTAACTGTAAAAGCGTACCTGGTGAGTCTTCTCGTTCCACCATCTAAAAGGTCAGTACTTGCAAGGCATGTATATAATATTGTAAGAAACTTAAATTGCAAGAGTAGATGAAGGTTTAGTTACGAAACCCCTGGATATGATTTTATTGAGTCTTGCAAGATCCTAGTAGATAATTTTAGAACAAAAGTATGACAAGTCCCCTGCCATTGTGAGTGGCCTAGTCACCGGAGCACCTCAAAACTGAGAGTGACAATACTTAAATTCTCACCCAATTGACCCATCTGAGCTATCCCACTCCCATTGGCCAATTGCACTGCTTAGCTCACCACCTCAACAATATTTTGCTCCCCTGGCCACCCCCTGAGCTCCACTCTTCGACCATGGCTATAAAAGCTCCCTGCCACGACCAAATCTAAGTGTTGAAAATTTCTTAAGGAAATCCTGCTAAATTGCTCCCACAGCATCCTTGAGACCTCCTCAGTGCAACCCAACTACCTCCCTGCCCTAATTCCCATCGCTAGAGCTCAATTTCTGAGCTCGATTCTGGCCGAAAATAGGAAAAACTACTCCACACCTCCATAGTGCACCAAAATTAAATTAAACTTTCACATACCTTCACCACAGTGAGAGAAGAAGAAGCCCCATCAAAACCCCCTCACAAAGAGCCTCTACCTCTGACTTTGACCAACACCCAAAATTGTGCTTCATCAAATTTTACCCTAGGCAATTCACCATGATCAGAGGATCCATCCTTGAGCTCATTGGACCTCCATGAACGTGCTAAGCACCTTTGATTGAAGCTTCCCTTCTAAGAGCAAAGGTATAAAACTCCCCCTCTTCCCGAGCTTGATTCAATTCTCCATTTCATAGAGATGTGTTTTCCTAGTCTACAAGAGTCCATAAGATCAAACTTGAGTTAATTTGGTTAAGTGTAGCTTGAGTTCTTATGCCTAGAAGGTGGATGGCTCTCGGGATGAACCATACGGGGACGAAGGCTCACGACCGTCAGATGGATGAAGCCGGATGGGAGATTCCAACATAAAGCGCAGGCTGCGTGGCGCTGACTCATAAGGCGATGTCAAATGGGGAGCAGCTGCGTGGAGACTTCAGAGCTACCAATGATTGTGTGGCGCCGCGTAGTTTAAGTAGGAAAAAAGGGTTATTTTTTATTTAATTAAATCAACTAACTTCAAAAATTGATATCTTGGTGTAACAAAATTTTAAAAATAAAATAAAAATACGCTCTTGATCAATGAACAAAGGAGAATAATGTGGATTAAAAATAAAAATTATTTTCCAAAAATATGATTTTATATTAATTAAATACCCTTTGAGGTATTTTAACTCTCCATGACTAAGGAGTGTTCACCATGGCTTGAGATTTTTAAGATTTATTCATCATCACAAAGGGGATGATCTCTAATTTCTCCAAAGTCAGAGGGCATCTCTATGCTCCTAACATTAATTTGTAAGCCAAGGTGACCATTTTGGCTTATTTTAATTATATAAATCAAAATATCACTTGGAAAATTCTGAGAACAATTTTAGTAGGTTTCTTATGGTTAGAGAAGTCTAGGAAAAATGTTGTGGTTCTTTGAATCATTTTGTAAATTTCTATAATTAGTTAAATGTGAATACTTTGTAAATTTTTTTGTAAATTAAATACACATAAAATGTTAACAAAATTAACTCCACATTGTTCATAAAAATTATATCTACCCACTGTAAAAATTTCAAAATTATTTGGCTTAGTGTAGGCACTAAAGTGGATTTTCTAAGAAACCTTGTATTTTTGTACAAAAATAGTTATAATAAATTAAATACACTTGAGAAAATTATAAAAAGTGGTTTTCTGAGTTCCTTGTGATCAGAGGTACTTGGACAAAATAAAAATCACTTTTAATAAACCACTTAATTTTTGTACCTCATTTTGAATTTTAAATAAATAAAAATTCTAAAAATACAAAATATTTTAAAAGGTTCCTAACTATTCTCAGATCACTTGGGACTCATTAAAAGATTTTTTCTAATTTTCCTAAGTTCAAAATAAATTTTTAAAAGCTTAAAATCGAGTTTTCTTTATTTTCTCACGAAAATAAATATAATAAATAAATTAAAAATAAAAAATTAAAAAATTTAATTCTTTGAGTTTTCTTAACTCAGAGGAGCTTAAGAAAAATATAAAAATAATTTTTGTAATTAAAGCACCTTTTTCTACTTAAATAAATAATGACAATTGAGCCAAATTAAAATAATAATAATAATAATTTAATTGAAAAAAATAATGAAATTTTACCTAAGCATTTCTCTGACCTAAAAAAACCCTTTATAATTTTCTCATAAATAAAAGCTTTATTTTGAGAAGTTAAATAAATCACCTTTGGAAAATCTTATTTTCTTAATTTAAGTAAATAATCAAATTAAATTAAAATTTTGAGAAATCCACAATTTCTTCTCTAATACTTTAATTACCTCATGGATATGACACCTCAAGTCCTCAAATTCATTTGAGTTATGTTTGGTGAGTTATGAGGTGAGTTGCCCCAAGGGCAAGACAGTCACTTTAGACTTTGGTGCTTTAATCAAAATTTAGGATTAAAAAATTTAGGATTAACCAAAATGATCTTAATAAACATGATTTGATGATTGAAATACAATGGGACTAAAAAGTAGAAATTCACTCACCAATACAATGAGATTAAGAAATACAATGAGATTAAAAGGTAGAAATTCACTCACCACCCTTGCACAACATCAAAAAAATCATAATTCTCCTAATCTTCATGATTTGAATCTCAATTAAGATCAAATGATTCTTAAGTAAGGGGCTTAAACTAGAAAGGATGATAATTTACTTTTCTTAAGCCCAAAGTTGAGGATGATTTGATTACTTGATAAGAATACAGATCACTTAAAACTAAAATTTTGTGATACATACCATTTCACCTATCATGATTACCAAGGCTTGGTAGTGACGTAGGTTTGATTCTTAAACTTAAGTTGATTGGATTTAGAAAATTATATGATTGGTGATTAACATCTTTAAACACTACAAGCCTAACCTTTATTGTCGGAACCACAATCTTAAAGACTTGTCTCAAGGGCACTCAATCACATAACGCTTAAACAAAACATCAACTGACCAATCGAGTATCCTATCCCTAAGATAATTAAATTAAAATTTCTCTGAGCAATGGGGTAGTCACACTATGACCTCAGATGGTTATTGGGACATTATGATAAGTTCAAAATTAAGTTCAAAATGAACTCAGAATGAACTCAGAATGTTTCAAGAGATATTCAAAATGATTTAGGGTCACGCCTTGAATATTTTGAAATTTATTGGACATCCTGACGAACAAATTGGACTTGCCATACTTTGTCCTAGAATCATTCACTAGGATCTTCTTAGATTCAACAAAATCATAGCATGGGGTTTGATAGCTAAACCTTCATCTACTCTTATAACTTAAATCTTCTTAAAATATTATATAAATGTTTTGCAAGTACTGACCTTTCAGGTGGTAGAACGAGAAGACTCGGCAGGTACGCTTTTATAGTTTACATTGTCGTCTTTTCTTATACTTTCTACACTGTATTTTTATAAAACTTGCTTGCTAAATAACGATGACACCCTGCATGAAAACCAAAATTTCTAGGATAGTCACAAAACTTAAACCAAAACCAAAACTAAAATCAACCAAGATAAAATTCACCGCCATAAAATTCAAAATATAAGAAAAAAATCAACCAAGATAAAATTCACCGCCAAAACATTCAAAATATAAGAAAACTCAAAATTTAATCACAAACATCATAAATTAAGACTTGCAACTAAATTAAGACATCTCTATCAGATGATCAGGAATCACTCGGAGGAGTAACCTACGGTTGCTAAACGAGGCTTCCCATAGTCTAAATAAAATTATAGAACTCATTAAGTTGAGTTTAATAATCTCATTTGGAATTTGGACTAAGTGAATGGACTAAGTGAATCAATAGAAAATAGTGGTACCGGAATGAGGGAACAGTAGGATCCTAACTGGTGTCGCTCTAATCAACTTTAACATGCCCCCATATAATTTAAAGATCTACAACTATAGGGCCAAATGATTTGACATCATAACTTGACACTAGAAAACTCAAACTCGTCACAGCGAGGAGCTTGTCGTCACGACGAGGAGCTTAACGACGAGGAGCTTAGAGCTAGCATGGTGGCAGCATGACCATCTTCAACAGCGAAACATGTCCTCCCCAACAAAATCAAGTTTCCTTCCTTGGAATTAAACAATAAAGCCATAGGATTTCGAGGTTGTTTGCTTATGAAACATAAATCCTCAACTTATTTTTAGCCTTTGCATAGCTCTGTTGTATAATATAAGCCCTAACTTTTCTTAGGATTCTGAGGTTGTCGTTTGTCACAACCTAAATCCTCACATCTTCCAGGCTATTTGTGTGATCATTTCACACAAATGTATGCCCTAAACTAATAAAACTTCCAGGATGAAACATTCAAATAAATTCTCCTCAAAACTGAAGCCAAACAATAGGGTAGCTTGGGAAGTCATCGAGGTTCTCTTCTGGATGTATGACATCCCCTAGTTCTTCCTCCATTTGATTCTACAATAAATTTTAAAAATTTGAGTCATTCCCCTTTGACACCTCTTTGTCTGATTTCATTGAAAAATTCTATCCTTTTGACATCTTTAAAGATAAAATTTTTGGATTTTTATCGTGAATTTTCTTAGGTGACTTCGGTTATCTAAGATGTAATTAACTATAGGGGCTTACCCTTATAGGATGCTTTTCCGAAGCCAGCTTAATATAAACCCTATTTAATTCTTCATATTAAATAGGAAAACTTGTCGGCAAATAAAAATAGTTTTGCAGACCAAACGGATGTCATGTATTTCTTAATTTATTTGATTGGCCTCATCCTCAAGTTTTGTGTTTATTCATCAATATAGATACAGAGTTTGAGGTATAGTGTTCTTTCATTTAAACTATGAAAAATATGGGGTCAGTTTTATTTCATATTTTTCTAAACTTATATATATATATATATATATATATTGAAAAAGGAGTACCAGAGACTCTCTATGTGTTAGACTAAATTAAAGGGTTACAAAAGCTGTAGGGGGTTTGGTTCACAAACAGAAACAAAGGTCCACCCAAAAGGGGCCAAAGGGGCTCCCCAAAAAAGAAAACAAAAACCAATTGTAACCTGTTAAAACCTTTCCCCATACAACAGGGGCTGAAGAGAAAAGAAGAAAAGAAAAATCCAAATCAACAAGGACCCAAGGATACAAGAGTCCTCCCTAGACATGATGATTAGAAGTTTCAGCAGTTGACACCCCCCATCTAATATAAGGTAGATCAGACAGATCTGCATTAATCAACAAAGCCAGCTCCAAATGGGGGGGGGGGGTTGTATTCACTTTAGGCAATATAGATAGTGCACCTTGATGTGCAAGCCAATTAGCACATCTGTTACCCTCCCTGAAGATATGATTCCAAATAATCTATAAGTTGTGAGCCATCTTCATGTGATGAATTTGCTTTAAAGCTGGGAGAAGAAACCAAGGTGGGGAGATGTTATCCTTTAAAAACTGGACAAGCCATGAGGAGTCTAGCTCCACAATTAGAAGGATCCATCCCATAACAACAGCAGTTTGAAGAGCCCATACAATAACTAAGGATTCAACTTGTAAAGCATTTAAAGCATCAGTGGGAGATTGGAAGAATAGTAGGCATTCCCCAAAGTGATTTCTGAAAATCCCCCCAATACCAACATTGTGTCTTCTATAACTCCCATCAGTGTTGATTTTGAACCAAGGATAAACAGGTTTCCTCCAATGGAATAGAAGGAAATGTGATTTTACAGAAGGAGAACTTTGAGTATTAAGGACTTGGGAGCACCCAGAAACTTTAATCTTGTAACTCATGAGATTGATTATCTTAAGAGTATAGGCATAGCAGTTAATAACAATTTGTGTGGCACTTTGAGTTCTTCCCTCATATTTACTGTTATTTCTTGCCATCTAGATAAACCATGTAGTAATTAAAGGGATTATTTCAGCATGGTTCTCTTTCCAAACCTTCCAGCAGTCAAGGAAGTTTCCAAAACCCAATAGATGGGAGGGGCAATTGAGTTTAGAAGCCACCTGTGTCCAAACCCCTTGAGCAACAGGATAAGAGAAGAATAAATGATTGAAGGATTTCTCATGTTGGCAACAAATACTACATCTTGAAGGTCCTTTTAAACCCTTGAATTTAAGTATATCATCTATGGGAATAATACTATTAAAACATCTCCAAGTGAAGAAGGACATAGAGGGGCTGAGATATTTCACCCACATGGCTTCACCCCAATCCTTGTGATGCCATTTATTTAATTGATATTATGCAAATTTGGTAAGAGATGTATGAGGAGGATTTTTAGTCACAATTCTATCTTGTTAATGTGGAGTGCTTATGTGTTAATGTGGAGTGACTGAGAGCTTAAGGATTTGATACAATTGTTTAGGATTCACCAAAGAAGCCAACATATCTTTATTCCAATAATGACCATTCCAGTATAGTTGAATAGGGGTGGTGATAGCTGAGCCCAGAGAGGCAAATGGCTCCAATTTACCATCAAGCAGCTAGTTTTCTAACCAAAAGTCAATTTTTCCTTCTCCCACACCCCAAATAAAAAGATCTTTAGCCACATTCCTGATATGTTGGAGGTCAGTCCAAATTCTAGAATTCTCAGGTTTTCTGCAGATAATTGTTGGATGAGAGTGCTTGCAATATTTTAACTTCATATAGTTAGCCCACAAGGATTTCTGCTCTCTAAATTTGATCCAGAGTTTACAGTAGAAGATATCATGAAGTTGTTCGAAAGACTTCATACCAAGCCCCCCTTGCAGCAAGAGGCAGACAAAGCTTATCCCAGCTAAACCAGTGAGCTTGTTTATGTTTTCCTTCCCACCAAAATTTGTTCAACATCACCTCCAAGGTTTTCTTTGTGCCTTTTTTAATCTTTAGCATTTGCATAATATGCATAGGGAAAG
>NW_018250280.1:233625-252609 GCF_001263595.1 Phalaenopsis equestris | reverse complement strand
GGGAAAGAATCCATGATACTTTTGATTAAGTTTAATCTTCCCCCCTGTGACAGATAAGAATTAGTCCAGCAAGAGATTTGTTTCAAAATTTTAGAAACCACCTCATCAAATTGATTTTCCTTCTTCCTGCCTTTAATTAATTGTACCCCAAGATAAACCAAAGGGTTGGTAGCTGATTTAAATCCAGTTAAGTCTTTAACCCAGTTTTTAGTAGCAGAATTAAGCTTATTGATAAAGATGAGTTGCCATTTCTTTGGGTTCAGAGAGAGACCAGAAATCTGTTGAAACAGGTTCAGCAAACTGAAAACCTTCTTCACTGCTGGTTTAGAAGCCTTAGAAAATAATATGAAGTCATCAGAATAGCATAAATGACTTATGGAATAATTACCTTTATTAGCAAATCCGATATATTCCCTTTCAGAAAAATTTTGGTTAAGAAGCCTTGATAAGTAGTCCATAGCCAAAATGAAAATGTAGGGAGAAAGAGGGTCCCCTTTTTTTATTCCCTTAGTAGCTTGGGACTGCCCTTGAGAATTCCCATTAAGAAGAATGGTGTAAGAATTTTTATTAAGCCATCTGTGAATGATCTGATAGAAAGAATTTTGAAACCCCCTTGTTTTAAGAACCTCCAAAATAAAATTCCAATTGATAGTATCATAAGCTTTAGAAATATCAAGCTTATACATGAGGTTACCCCCCTGCAAGGCTTGTCAATATCAAGAAAGAGTTCCTGTGTGAGTAGAACATTGTCAGAAATTTGTCTGCCTGTAACAAAAGCAGATTGATTAGGAGAAATCATCCAAGATAAGTGTGGTTTTAATCTGAAAAAAAAAATTTGCTAATAAGCTTAGACAACACAGTTGTAAGAGATATGGGTATAAAATGATCCCAACTAGATTTCTGATCCCCCTTGGGAGTTAAAGTTATGGTGGACTCAGCAAAATATTGCGGCATATCCTCCCCCCTGAAGAAGGCATGAACAGCTTCCACAAAGTCAAATTTTACCACCTCCCAAGTTTTTTTGTAAAAAGTAGAAGTAAAACCATCTGCACCAGCCACTTTATCACCATCAATAGAACATAAAGCTTGCCAAATTTCCTCCTCAGTAGGAATGAAAGTTAAGTCCAAGAAGTGAATTTCAGAGATTTTGTCATTAAGCAGACTAGGATCAAAGTTCTGAAGACTAGCATCATGAGGTTCTGATAACAGAGTCAGAAAGTGATTAATAACATCCCTATGAATTAGATCAGCACCATGGATCGTTGGATCATTATTATTTTTAATCTTTAGGATGGTGTTAGAGTGTCTTCTTTGTTTAATACCAGCATGGTAGAACCTTGTATTCCTATCCCCATCAACAAACTTTTTAATGGTTGCCTTTTGTTTATAGAATTCCTCCTCCCAATGAATAGCATGAAGAAGATTATCATTAGCTAAGATCAGGTTTTGTTCATCAGAGAGCCCCATCTGAATATTTAATTCAGTCTATTTAACAGTAGCTTCAGTCTCTTCAACTTTTGCTGTAAGGTTCCAAAACAGCTCCAATTCCAAGCTTTCAGCGGTTTAGCAACCTTTTTCTAAAGCCATAATCTAATCCAAGGAGGAAAGGATGAAACAGGAAGCCAAATAGACTTAATAAAGGGAAGAAAATCAGGATGCTCCACCCATACGTTAAAGAATATGAATCTCGGTATGAGAGAAACATGATTAGGGGATATAGAGATTAATAAGCAAGTGTAAGGAAGATGGGAGAGAATAATCATAAAGTTCGTATCCAACCAAGCATGATTAACTAAGAACCTATCAATTCTCTCAAAAAGTTTACCTCTCCTCCTAGTATCAAGAGGTCCCTGATGTGGAAGTTCAGCAAGATTAGTATCCCTGATGTTTTGGTTAAAGAGTAACATTTGGTTGATATCCACAGGTTTCCCACCCCATTTTTCATTCAATCTAGCAATAATGTTAAAATCTCCACCAACGATACAAGGTCCATTAACAGAAGATTTCAGCTACTGAATTTGTTGCCACAATGTGACTTTATCACTAGCAAAACTCCCAACATAAATAAAGATAGTCTCAACATGTAGAAAATCCCAAAGTAGCTTGATATGTAGAAATTGAGGCTGATCATCCAAGATCTGAACATTAAGATTCCTTTTATAGAAAAACAAAAATTTGTTATTAGTATTGTAACTACAGTTGAAACTTGGGAAGTGCTTTCTAAATCTACAAGGGGTACTGTGAACCAAAGGTTCAAGGATAGTAAAGCATAATAACCTGTGCCTTCTGACAAATTGTTTAGTTCTGATCAAGGATTTTTGATATAAAATTCCCCTGATATTCCAACACAACAATTTAATCATCAATTATGTAAGAGAAAGGGAACCATATGACTGCCATCACAACAACCCAAAAAATTGACCAGTGACTTGCTGAATTGAAACAAAAGGAAGAGAACAAAAAGGCTCCCATATCTTCTTAGATAGAGGATGTAGAAAAACTGACAGAAGTCTACAATCACCCAAAGGTAAGAGAAACCAAAACTCAAAACATTACAACTAAATCTAAGGAGAAAAGTTAAAAAGTCTTCTGAAAGACTTAAAGTGACATGAGGTCATATACCAAAAAAGAGAGAACTTAAACATTGGGAGGAGAAATATGGAGTGAGTGTTGTGATCTCATATTACCTCATCAAGAGAGGATCCAACCTTCAGCTTATTACCAATGGAAGTAGCCTCCATTTGTAATCTTTGAGATTCTGTGGTTTGTTTCTTCTTTCTCTTAGAAGTCTGTACAATCCAATCTTCCCCCAGCAGGTGGTTCAATTCAGTAACTTTCTCTCCCTCAACAACAAGAAGCTGAGTCTCCAAGTGCTTTTCCTGGAGTGAATCCTGCAACCTCCCCTCAATGGAGTTAACTGTAGGGGAAATTATGGTGATAATGTTGGGTTCCTCTCTTAGCACTCCCTGGGGAGGACAAAGAGGAGTATTAGAAACCAAAGGAGTTGGAGAGCTCTGAGACTCATCTTGTAGTCCATCCTCATTAACCCAAGGATGCAACTGAGTGGGGTCATTTTCCTTCATAGAATAATTTTTTTTCTCTTAACTGGAGGATGCAGCCTATAGTACCTATCCATAGTGTGTCCAAACATCTTGCAATGTTGACAGTAATAAGGCCTTTGTTCAAGGATCACCTCTTGCCAAAAGAATTCATTCACAGAGCCTATCCACACTCTTTTAACTTCATGCAAGGTGATATCTCTTTCAATGAGAATTCTAGCAAGAGCTAGCCTTGCCTTGTTATAAGTATGAGCATCTACTTTAAGGGGTCTGCCTAAAGAAGGCCCAATATTAAATAGAGCATTCAACTTGAAATATGGAATGGGGAGACCAGGATGCTTGAACCAGAGAGGAACTATAGGAGGTTCTTTGCTAGGATCAAAACCAGGGGTCCATCTCATTTGATTCATGGTAGCTCCCCCAATAATTAAAGATTGCTTGGCAAAGACCCTAGCATAATCTTCTTCAACTGCCAGTTGAATAAGTAAATGTCTGTCATCTAGTAAATATAGTTGCCAAGCACCATTAAAGTTTAAGGACTCAAAATAGCTCCTTACAAGTTCCATCTTAGGATGACCAAGTTGGAATTTACCTACCAAAGTGAGCTTAACCTCTTCATTTAAAGAAATAACCTCTTGAGGAGAAAAATAAATTGTAGGCTCCTTTTCTTTACACCTAAGAGGGTGAATACAGGGAGAAATCATTTTGCCAGCTAAAGTGTCATGAAATTCTTATGGAAAGATTAACTTTAAAGATCTTATCCATATTTTGTAAATTCTCCTTAGGGTGAACTACCACGCCAGTATAGGTGGCCTTAGCCCATTGGATATTTGTGTTCAAATCAATGTTAGTAGCCATAAAGAACACTGATAGAAGGAGAAATAGCAACCAAACAAAAGAAAGAAACCAACAAAACCAATGGAACAGTAACCCAAGTAGGAACTAAGCACTTCCTTACCAACCACTACAACAAGGAAGGCTTCAGAACATAAGAACATCACCTCTGGTCACCACCACAGACCAAGTGATGAGACCAAAAAACTAGAGAATGAAAACGAAGGACAAACCAGAATGCCGGCAAGCAAAAAATACAGAAAGCAAGGGAAAACCAAATGAAGAAAGGAACTCCAGCAGAGAAGAAGAAACATTCCTCCCCCACCAGCCTACCAACAAGCCAAAACAGGGAGCCATGAAAACCCTAGCAGAGCACCAGCCGCCACCCTTACCAGCTCCTTATATATATATATATATATATATATATATAAATATATATTTAATGTCTTTCCAAAGAGGATGACGAGATTTCAATTTTGGTGACCGACAGCTTCCAACGGCCAACTCTTCCAACCAAAATAGTGTCGACACAATTGTTGTTTCATGATTTTTCTAATTAAATTTTGAGTTATCTTATATTTTGAATGTTGTGGCGGTGAATTTTATCTTGGTTGATTTTAGTTTTAGTTTTAGTTTTAGGGCTATCCTGGCAGTTTTAGTTTTAGTTTTAGGGCTATCCTGGCAGTTTTAGTTTTCATGCAGGGTGACATCGTTGTTTAACATGCAAGTTTTGTAAGTATAAAAAGTAGTGTGGAAAGTATAAGAAAAGATGGTATTGTCAACTGTAAAAGCATACCCGGTGAGTCTTCTCATTTCACTACATGGTCAGTACTTGCAAGACATATATACAATACTACAAGGAACTTAAATTGCATGAGTAGATGAAGGTTTAGTTACTAAACCCCAGGCTATAATTTTATTGAGTCTTGGAAGATCCTAGTAGATGATTTTAGAATAAAAGTATGACAAGTCCAGTTTACCCTTCAGAATGTCCAATAGATTTCAAAGTGCTCGGGGCATGACCCAAGATCACTATAAAGATCTCTTAAAGTACTTTGAGTTCATTTTTTTGATTTATCATACTGTTCCATTAATTATCTGAGGTCGAAAGGTGACTACCCCGTTGCTCAGTAAAACTTAGCAATTTAATTATCTCAAGAATAGAATACTCGATTAACCAATTAATGTTTCGTTTAAGAGTTATGTGAGTGGGTGCCCCTAAGATAAGTTTAGGATATTTAAGATTGTGGTGCCCACAATTAAGGTCAGGCTTATAGTGTTTAAAGATGTTAGTCACAAATTTTGTTGTCTTCTAAATCCAATCAATTGAGTTTTGAGATTGAGGTTATGTCACTACTAAGCCTTTAATAATCATGATAGGTGAAAAGGTGATTATCAAAATTTTTTATTTAAATGGCATGTATTCTTATCAAATGGTTAAACCATCCTCAACTTTGGGTCTTTTAAGAAATGTGAATTTCCATCTTTCCAACTTATTCCCATCACTTAAGGATCGTCTGAACTTAGTTGACTTCCAAGTCATGAAGATTAGGAGGATTATGGTTTTCTTTTTGTTATGTAAGGGTAGTGAGTGAGTTTATACCTTTTAATCCCATTATATTTCAATCATCCAAACATATTTATTAAGATCAAAATTAACCATTTTTCCTTGGTTATTCCTAAATTTTTTATTAAGGCACCAAAGTCTAAAATTCCAACTTTGACCTTGGGGCACTTCACCTCATAACTCATTAAACACAACTCAAATGACTTTGAGGGTTCAAAGTGTCATCTTGATGAGGTAATTCTAATGTTGGAGGAGAACATGTGGACATCTCAAAATTTTAATTTAATTTAGATTATTATTTAAATTTAGAAGAAAGGATTTTCAAAGGTTAATTTATTTAATTAACCAAAATAAAGTTTGAATCTATGAAAAATTTTTTAGAGGTCTCCCAAGGTGAGAGAAACACTTTATTTAATTAAATTTTTATTATCATTATTTATTTTTTTATTAAATTCAATGATTAAATTAAATAGAAAATAATGTTTTATTTACCAAAAAATCATTTTTATATTTTTAATAGACTTCCCTAAATTCAGAAAACTTACAGAACTAAGTTTTGCATTTTTGTGATTTTTATTTAATTTATTATGATTATCTTAATGGGAAAATATGAAAATTCATTTTTAATCTTTTAAAATACATATTTTAACTTATAAAAATTAAGAAAAATATCCTAATGAATTCTAAGTGATCAGGGGACATTTTCACTCATTTTGAACCATTATTTGTATTTTGAAAATTTTGTTTATTTTTATTATTTTTAATTTATAATATATTTTAAAAATGAAATATTTTCACAAAAATGGATTTTATTTTTCTTAAATGCCCTTAGTCACAAGAAACTAAGAGAAGGAACTCAGAGAACCAATTTTCATAATTTTACTAAACTTATTTAATTTGATATAATTACTTTTATACCAAAATACAAGGTTTTCTTAAAAATCCATTTTTAGTTCTTAGGCTAAGTCAAATAATTTTGATATTTTTATAGTGAATAAATATGATTTTTATGTATAGTAGGGAAGTGATTTTGTCAAATTTTTAAAAGTATTTAATTTAATAAATTAATATAAAGTATATGCATTTAATTAAGCATGGAAATATGCAAGATGATTAAAAACATCACAATATTTTTCCTGAACTTCATTGACCACATGAAACCTACTAAAATTATTCCCATAATTTTCCAAGTGATATTTTGACTTATATAAGTAAAATAACCAAAATAGTCACATTAGCTTGAAAATTAAGGCTAGAAGCATAGAGGCGTCCTCTGACCTTGGAAAAATTAGAAGACATGACCTTTGTCATGAGGAATGAACCCTCAAAATTTCAAGCCATGGTGAGTAATATTTAGTCATGGAGAATTGAAATACCATAGAGGGTATTTAATTCATTAAAATTCATTGAGTAAGAAAATAATTTTTATTTTAAGTCCACGTTATTTTCCTCTGTTTACTAAGCAAGAGGGTAATTTCTTTTATTTCTAAGATTTCTCTAGAGAAAGATATAGATTTTTTAAGTTTAGGCATTTAAAATAATTTAGAAAAAACCTATTTTTCTACTTATCCACGCAACGCCACCTCAACCTACGGCGACTCCGAACACGTGGCGCTCTCTCATTGGACACCACCATCCACTTCAGCTACCACCCGACTTGCAATTCACGTACCATCCGCTCATCCGGCTTGATCTCCTCCATTGGTTGGATACACGCGTGATCGGATGGCTCTCCATTATCGTCCCTAAGTGACTTAACCCGTAAGGCGTTCACATTAAAACCTTAAGATCTCAAGCTAGAAACAACTAAATCTCATGGGATTTGTTTCTAAACCTTCATCTACACAAGACAAACACATCTATACGATTAAAACACATCTATACGATTAATCAAGATTAATCAAGTATGAAATCAACCCATTACAAATGGAGAATCAAAATAAGCTCGGATTAGGGTTGAGGTTGATTACCTTTATCTCAGAGGGAAGGTCTTAATCAGATGGTTGTGGTAGCTTCGATTGGACCCAACGAACCTCCGGATGAAGTCTCAAGCCTTAGTGAATTGTTTATGTATTAATTTGATCAAGCTCAATTTCAGGTATTGGTAAAGTGCTACGTTAGAGGTTGTTTGAGAGGGGTGTTTGATGGGGAATCAACTCCTCTTACTCTATGGATGGTGTGTGCATAATTAATTTGAGTTTGGTGGGCTGTGGAGAGATGTCCTGGTTTGAGATGAAAGTTTAAACTCCAAATTGGGCTTCCACAGTGGGGATCAATAAGGGAAAATGGAGGCTGTGAGCTTAGAAGTTCTCGAAGAGTGTCAGAAAGCAATTGGACAGAGTTTCCCCATGGATTTTGGCACTCTCTTCTCTTTTTACATGGAGGGGCTGATTAAATAGAGGAGATTAGGGGGGAGCTCATGGCTAATTGATGGGTGTAAAATGGTGCTTAGGTGGAGGGTTGAGGAACTCTAAAGAGCCATTGGGATGAGCTGGCCTCTGAGGTTGAAATTGGGTTTGAATTTAAACTTGGGGGTCTCAGTTTTGGTGTTTTTCAGCTAGTAGGCCAGACGGCAGGGCCAAGGGTGGTGGCCAGAAGGTCAGGTGAGCCAGGGGGAGGCTTAATTATAATTTACTCCCAATGGTAAGTGATGATGGAATAGATTTTTGGTTAAGGCCCAAAAATGGGCAAAGATCCCTTAATTTAGGGACCCATTGGTCCATAGCTTGGGTGGTCTGAGGGGGTTTAGCTTGGTCAATAAGATGTATTTAGTGGTCATGGGTTCATTAATTTGGTGGGTTAGACATGATTAAGTCAATTTTTGTGCATGGGTTCAACTTGGGTCCGTGCATGGGTTCAACATGGGTTCAACTTGGGTCCAAATGACTAAAAGTTGGGTTTGGGTTAGGCTAGTCATGATTTTGAGCACAATTTATTGATCATAATTTTGTATATGATTGTAATGAAGATTTTTGGTGAAGGATTGAAGTGATTTCAAGGCCAATTGAATGCTAAATTTGAAGGATTTTGGGATTTTGGTCAATTTGGGCATGTTGGACTAGACTTGGGTCTAGGTTGGGCTAAGGTTGGACTAAGTCCAAATTGATGGTTGAAAATGGTCTAGAAGAATGTCATTAAGGGTTTTCAACACAAATTAGGTGTCAATTTGTGGTTTAGGGCACTCAATTTGGTGAAATTTGGAGACAACAAATTTGGGGCAAATTTAGGGATTTTGAACTTAGGTTAAAATTAAATGAAATTGAGCTTCAACAAGGCCAATTAAAAGTTTAATTTGACATGTAGGACTGTTATGAAGAGTTTAGGACTCAAATTGGGGCAAATTGAGTAGGTTATGGGGTTCAATTATGTGAGATTAAGTCATATGGTCAAAATTGGGGTTTTGATTTGGATCAAAATTGAGCTCAAAGCATGAGCCAATTAGGCTTGTATTTGATTTTAATTGGTCATATGAAAGGTGAATTTGAGTTTAGAATTAAAATTGAGGGGAATTGGGGCCAAATTGGTGGACATTTGGGATGAATTTGGGGAAATTAGGTCTTTAAAGGCAATTTGGGGGTTTTGGTCAAAATGGTCAAATTAGCCATATTGGGTTCAATTGAAGGGTCAAAATGGATTTTTGAGACATTTGAAGTGATTTTTAAGGTTTTGGTAAAGTTTAAGGTGCCAAGGGTATTTTTGTAATTTTGGCAAATTTGGGGGTATTTTGGTAATTTTGGCAATTTTGGGTGATTTTGGGCAATTTGGGTATTTGAAATGGTTTGAAGTGATTTTTGAACAAATTTGTGTATTTTGGGTGAAATTGGGATTTTTGGCCAAATTTGGGATTTGGGGGTGTTTAGGTAATTTGGGTAGGTTTGGGGGTAAAAAGGTCAAATTGGAAATTTTAGTACAATTGGGGTGCCAACCACCCTACATGAGCTATGGACCAATGAAATCCCCATTTGTGTCCTCTATGTACTGGTCTTAGCTAAACCCTAGCCTAGGGCTAGTGGGTTTAGGGGACCATCTGCATGAGTCTCCCAAAAGGTCATAGGATCAAAGTCAACAAATTAGGGTTTAGGGTTGATATAGGTGATAGTGAGTGTAGTGAGTGAACTAGCTCCAGACCAACACCCAGGGTCAACTCTAAAGTCAAACAGTCCTATGGGGACTCCTCTTCAGATCCTCCATACTGACCCCACCTACTAAGTGCTAGAGGTCAAGAGTTTAGAATTTCTAAATGTGAGGGTTTCTTTTCTAGTTTTCTAAAAACAATAAAAAAGAAAGTCCTATGGCTAGACCTTAGGTAACTAAAGAAGGAAAACTAAAACTCAACCAAAAGTGATGTCAACAGGCATGACTCCCTGCAATAAAACACATTAAAACACTGTCATGCACATCAAGCATGCAGGCACACCAAAAAACATAAATCACAAAAGATGTCTTGCTAGGGCTACCAAAACAACAAAGGACATTTACATGTTAGAGCTAATTTTATTTGTTAATATAAATGCACAATTAATATGAAACATGAGCATCTACACTTCGTTCCCGCCATGTAGTTCCCCACCAAAAAAGCTCAAAATCCATGCACATATCATAATTATGCTACATGGTGATCTTAGGACTCTAAAAGTACATAGGAGAAAGGGAAAAGACTCAACCTACATGAAAATAAGGTTAGTAGAGAAAGCCATGCAACACATAAGAAGTTGTGTCTGGTGGGAGACCAAAATAGCCCCTACAAACAGAGGGTTAGGGGAAATCATAACATGCTCCCCCTTTCAGTAGTACTTATGTGTGTGCAATATTTTGGCATGGCTCCCTATGAAAGAACACCCAAACACACAGTCATGCACAACAAGAATGTATGAACACCAAAAAACATAAAGCAAGAGAGATGCCTTGTTAGGGCAAACAAAATAATAAAGAACAATGGTCAGACATTAAAAAGACTTCCTAGCCCCTAGATTCTATCCTAGCTCATCATTTAATGAAAAGTATATTAACCAACATCTAGTTACATAGAGTAAAGTCTTTGGCTATCATATGCCTTTGACGGGGTTGTCACATCTGCCCTATCCTGAAGATCTAAGAGATCTAATGTACTTTACTAGAAAGGGATGTCATTTAAAAGAAGTGGCATCACTAATGTCCTAGATTATATAATTATAAAAGTTAGGTGGATAATACTTATAATAGTACAAATAATAAAATGTAGGTCCGTAATGCATATGACACACTTTAGAGCACTTGGATCCTTAGCGCAGTCATATTATTTATTACTCATGATATCAAAATCACACAGGTCATGGAGGCATGCCATATGCAAATCTCATTTATGTATCAACACAAACAAAGCAATCACTCTCGTATTGAGCAGGACAAGCCATCAAGGTGAATGAGCATGCATAAAGCCATACAAGAAGCCCAAATTGTGATTATTCAACCAAGTACAAAAGAATCGGAAAGGCCACCCAAAAGGGACAAAAAAACATCATGAAAATGGATGAAAGGTTGCCATGTGAAACATTGAAACATGACACACACAAACAAAATGTACCAGTAAAGCAGGCTCTCTATAGAAATGAATTATGCCTACCTGGGGATCTGAAGCACCATGTAACTAGCTGACACCTGCTACAAAGGAGTCTGTATTGAATAAAAGAATATTTATAATTAGGATTCACACGTTACCCGAGAGGCGCACACTGAGCATACATGCAAACATTCAAGATATGCAACAGACAAAGAGTGGGCAAGTTGTTAAGGCAGTGGCTAAAAAGATGGGTATGCCGAGGAGGCAGCAACTTAAAAGGATGGAGATGTCAATGAGGCAGTGACCTGACAAATGGGTATGTTGAGGAGACTGACACAAAATGATGGGCACATTGAGGAGGTAGTGTCTTGAAGGATAGTTATGTCATTGAAGTAGTGTCCTGAAAGGAATGAGCATGCTGAGAAGGAAGTGACCTGACAGATAGGTGTGTCACGACGGTAGTGAACTGAAAGTGTGGGCATGCTATGAAGGAAGATGTCGAAAAGATGGGTATGTCATTGAGGTACTGCCCTAAAAGGGTGAACATGCTATACAGGAAGCGGCCCAAAAAATAGGTCTGTTAAGGAGGCATTGACGAAGGAATGGGTATTCCTAAGTGGCAGCAGCCTAATATATGGGTATGTCATGGAGGCAATAGACAAAAAGAATGGGCATGCCATGAAGGCACCAACCCGATAGAGCAGTATGCCATAGAGATGGTAACCCAAATTATGGGCATGTCTTCAATGTAGAAACTACCTCATTTGGAAAGCCTGACATATAGGTATTTCATGGAAGCAGTGACCTGAAATGTTGGGCATGCCAAAGAGACGACAACTTAATTAATGAGTATGCCGAGGAGGTAATGATTCAAAAGGATGGGAATGCTGAGAGGGCAGCAGGGAAAAGGATGGAGAGGCACTGTCCCAAAAAAATGGGCATAATGAAGAGGCAACATCCTAACATATGGGTATGCTGAGGAGCTAGTGACTCAAAGGATGGGCATGCCATGAAGGTAGAAGCTCAAAGGATGGGTCTGTCATGGAGGTAGTGACTCAAAGTAGCGAGCATTCCAAGAAGCTAGTGACTTAAAATACGGGTGTGCCATGCAAGTAGTGATCCAAAAGGGATGAGCATGTTGAGAATGTAGAAACCCGATAGATGGGTGTAACGTATAGGCAGTGACCTGAAAGGATGTCTATATTATGGAGGCAAAGATCCGAAGCATGGCTATGAAATAGAGCAGTTACCTGAAAATGTGGGCATTCTGAGGAGGAACAGGTCCAACACGTTGACCTGACCTGCAATTATGTAGATATTTATGTTCTGAATATGGCCAAAATCTTGACCCAATTTATATTTAGTGGCTAGTAAGAACAAATGTAATATTATAAAATTTATAATAATAGTTTTCTCACTAGGGGTAGTGCTCCAGTATATGTATTATTTCAAGTAATATAAAGTTTTTTTAAAAAACTCCAGTATCAATCTAATAGAAAAATGAAAGGAAGTAAAATTCAGGAATTTAACTTTGAAAAACCTTTTCTTATGACTGCATAAAATATTTAAGGTAGTTTATGTAATGAAATAAAGTTTATTAATTATATATATATATATATACAACCTCAAAAATGACCAAAGGTTTCTTCAAACATCTCTTCAAAATTTGGCCTTATTCAATGGATCTTACAGAAACCGACTATGGTTCCTGGAAGCCAAAACTATCGGGCCTAGGCACTAGCCACATTCTTCATCTGGTGCCTAGGCACTAGTTCGGAAAGTTGTGTCAATTTTCTTTGGTTTGGCCCATTTTGCTCCTTTTTTATGTATTTTTTCTCCTTT
Source organism: Phalaenopsis equestris (assembly GCF_001263595.1). Taxonomy (NCBI): domain Eukaryota; kingdom Viridiplantae; phylum Streptophyta; class Magnoliopsida; order Asparagales; family Orchidaceae; genus Phalaenopsis; species Phalaenopsis equestris. Next base: position 239,768 of record NW_018250280.1, on the reverse strand, counting down.
TTGCTCTTAAACTATTTTTCTTGCACCCGTAACCAAAAACACACAAAATACCTTTCATAAAAGCATAATATCCTAAAAATGGGTATAAATTTGCATAAAAATATGTAATTTTAAGTTGGATCAATTCCCCCAAACTTAGACGTTACTTATTCTCAAGTAACCCTATTACTAAATAAAACAGTATAAGATGTGAAAATGGCTTTTACTTAAAAATTCGTTTACTTTTTTGACCTAAAAATGTGATAATAGGACTTAAGCATAGTTTTTAATAACTTAGGTTAGAACCAAATCATAAGGACAATCACTACTCAAGAGTAGGACTTTTAATTTCTTATTCATTTTAAAAAATAAATGTATTGTTTCATGCTCTGAATTCTCAGAAAATTAAAAGAAAAAAATTTATATGAGACTCTACTAATAAAAATATTAATACTTTGAAATTTTAAATAGGCTTAGAATTATAAAGAAATCATTTTCTTTTAGTTGAGTCAATTGAGGCCTAGTTTTGATTAAGCATTTCTTCAAGATTCTCCTCACTTATTTTTCTATTTTCTTTTCTTTTCTTTTGATTTTTCTTTTTTTTTCTTTTAGTATCTTTTAATCCTTAATTTTTCTTTTTTTATGTGAAAATTACTATATATGGATAGCTTTTAATGATTTTGAAGTTCATTATCCTCTTTCTAAAGTTAAAACCCATCACATTTCTTCACTTAATAATGTGTCCTAGTTTAAAAATGATTTTCATAGAGTCTTCAATTCGTTTTGAAGTGTATATCTAAGATTTCTTAGCATTTCAAAAAAAACATTTTCTCTAGTTTGAATAATGTTGACCTCACTTTTGGTTGAGGTTTAGTTTTTCTTCTTTAGTAGCCTAGGGTCTAGCCATAGAACTTTCTTGTTGACTATTCCTAGAGAACTAGAAAAGGAACCATCACCATTAAAAATTCTAAACCATTTTTGCTCAACTTCAAGTTCCACATATTGGTCCTAACCTCTAGCACTTAGTAGGTGGGGTCAATATGGGAGAACTCAAAGTGAGTCCCCATAGGACTGCTTAGCCTTAAAATTGACCCTGGGTGTTGGTCTGGAGCTGGTTAACTCACTTTCACTCACTTTCACTCACTTGCACTCACTTTCACTCATAACCCGAAACCCAAACTTTGTTGACTTTGATCCCTTGATCCTTTGGGAGACTCATGTAGATGGTCTCCTAGACCCACTAGCTATAGGGTGGGATTTAGCTAGGACCAGTACATAGAGGACCCAAATGGGGATTCTATTGGTCCATGACTCACATAGAGTGCTTGGCACCTCCATATTACTAAAATATCCAACTTAGCCTTTTTACCTCCCAAACCTAGCCAAATTTAAAAAATACCCCCAAACCCTAAGTTTGGTCAAATTGCCCAATTTCACCCAAAAATACACAAATTTATTCAAGAATCATTTCAAACCATTTCAAACTACCAAAATTGCTCAAAACCACCCAAAATTTCCAAAATTACCAAAATACCCCCAAGTTTGCAAAAATTACAAAAATATCCTTGGTCGCCCAAACTTTCCCAAAACCTCCAAAATCATCTCAAATGTCCCCAAAAATAATTTTGAAACTTCAATTGAACCCAATTTGATCAATTTGACCTTTTTGACCAAAACCCCCAAATTGCCCTTAGGGGCCCAGTTTCCCCGAATTCACCCCTAATGTCCATCAATTTTACTGCAATTTCCCCAATTTCAATTATAAAATCAAATTCAGCATGCCTATGATCATTTTAAATAAAATTCAAGCTTAATTGATCCATGCTTTGAGCTAAATTTTGATCCAAACCGAAACCATTAATTTTGAACATATGACCTAAGCTCACCCAATTGAACCCCCATAGCCCACTCAATTGCCACAATTTGCTTCATAAACTCTTAAAAACACTTTTAAATACCAAATTGAACCCTCAATTGGTTTTTTTTAAGATTGAATTCCACTCAATTTCAACCCAAATTCAAAATCCCCAACTTTGTCCCAATTTGACCATGTGCTCAAATTCCACCAAATTAAATGCCCAAATGCCACTATTGACACCCAATCGATGTTGAGAATTCTTGATGACATTCCCATATACCATTTTGAACCATCAATTTGGACCTATCCCAACCCTAGCCCAACCTAAGTCCAAGTCTAGCCCAAAATACCCAAATTCATCAAATGTCCAAATTTCTTCAATTTGACCCACCAAATAAAATGGAAATCACTCTAAATCTTTTCTAAACCCTTCATGACAATCATCTACACCAAATTGATCAATCAACTGGGCTCAATGCTTTGGCTAGCCTAACACAAACCCAACTTCAAGCAAATTTGACTCAAATTGAATCCTTGCACCAAAATTGACTTAGCCATGTCAAGATGACCAAATTAATGACACCACAGCCAGCAAGTACACCCTAGTGACCAACCTAAACCCACATAAACCAGCATAAACCAGCCAAGGTGTGCGCCAAGGTGTGCTATGGACCAATGGTTTGCTAAATTAAGGGATTTCATCCCATTTTTGGGTCTAAGACAGAATATCTTTGCCATCATGCCATACCATTAAGAGTTAATCATCATTATGCACCCCCTAGCCTCCCTAAGCCAAGAAGTGATTGAACCCTGGCCAGCCACCACCTTAGCCTCCAAAAACAACCACCCCAAGGGAGCCCCAAATGACCAAAACTCAAAATTAATTCTCTCTTAGTTGACTAAGTCTGATTGGCCACTTGAGCTTTTCTTCTCTCCACATCAACAAGCTTTTGAACCCATCAAACCCTCTTGAGCTCCACCAAGTAGCCATGGCTTTAAATTGACCCCTCCATGACCAAGGAGAGGTGTACTAAAATCCTTAGAGAATCTCTACCAAAACCTCACTAGAGACTCTCCAAGTCTTCCTCAACTCAAGCCATAAATTCTCCCCCTCTGTTTCCATCTGTAAGAGTTCAATTTTGAGCTCAAAATCAGGCTGGAACTAGGACACATTTCTTTATAGCCCCATAGTGAACTAAACTTTAATAACTATTCACACACCATCCCCACAGTGAGAGAAGTTGATTCCACAAAAATCTCCCTCTCAAATAGCCTATAACATAGCTCTAGATCAACTCCTTAAATCGAGTTTGATCGAAAACATAGCTAGACAATTCACCAGGGCCTGAGACTTCATTTGGAGGTTCATTGGACCCAAATAAAGCTACCAAAATCATTTGATTGAGGCCTCCCCTCTCAGATAAAGGTATTGATCTCTAACCCTAATCTAAGCTTGTTTTGATTCTCTATATGTAATGGCTCAATTTCATGTTTGATCAACCATATAGATATGTTTTCCTTGAGTAGATGAAGGTTTAGAAACAAACTCCAAGTAATTTAGTTAAGTCTAAATGAAGATATTAAATTTTTAGTTTGAACGGTTGTTGGGTTAGCTCATTTAGGGAGGATGAATGGATGCAGTTTGATCGATCATTTACTCAATGGACGATCGTGATAGAGTCGGATGAAGAGATGATACACGAACCGCGGGCTGACGAGGTGCTGAGGTGTCTGGCGGCGTCGAATGGCGGAGCGCCATTGTGGCTTTTCGGAGCCGCCGTAGGTTGAGGTGGTGCCTCGCGTTTAACTAGAAAAATTTGGATTTATTTTATTTATTTAAATACCAGAACTTTAAAAATCCATGTCTTTTTCTAGAAAAATCATAAACATAAAATAAAAATACCCTCTTGCTCAGTGAACAGAGGAGAATAATGTGGACTAAAAATAAAATTATTTTCTGACTATTTGATTTTTAGTGAATTAAATACTCTCTGGAGTATTTTAATTCATTATGATCAAGCACTGCTCACCATGGCTTGAAAATTTTAGGGTTCATTCCTTATGATAGGGGGCGATGTTCTGTGATTTTTTTAAGGTCAGAGAGCATCTCTGTGCTTCTAACCTAAATTTTCAAGTTAGGATGGCTATATTAGTTATTTTAATTATATAAATTAAAATATCATCTAAAAAACTATAAGGATATTTTTAGTAGGTTTCCTATGGTCAGAGGAGCTTAGGAAAAAGATATGATGATTTAAATTATTTTGTATATTTCTATAGTTAATTAATTATGTAAACCTTGTATTAATTTATGTAAATTAAATATTACCTAAAAATTTATAAAATCAATTCCACATTATGCATAAGAATAATGTTTACCCATTGTAAAAATTTAAAAATTATTTAACTAAGTTTGAGCACTAAAGTTGATTTTCTAAGAAATATTGTATTTTTATACAAAAATAATTATACTGAATTAAATACACTTACGGAAGTTATGAAAATTGGTTTTCTGAGTCCCTTGTGATGAGAGGCGCTTAGGAAAAATAAAAGTTATTTTTGAGAAAATATTGGATTTTTTAGCTTTATTCTGAATTTAAAATAATTAAAAATAACTAAAAATTTTAAAAATACCAAAATGTTTCAAAATGTGGCTAATAGTTTCCTAATCACTTGGGACTCATTGAGATATTTTTCCTAATTTTTCTAAGTCAAACATGAATTTTCCTTATTTTATTTATTAAAATAATTATAATAAATTAATTAAAAATCATAAAAATACAAAATTTATTTCTCTGAGTTCTCTGAACTCAGAGAGGTCTAATAGAAATATAATGGTAGTTTTTGTAATTAAAACATTATTTTACATTCAATTAAATCATTAAAATTTATTCATAATTAAATAATAATGATAGAAATTTAATTTTTTAATTCAAAAAATCATAGAATTTTGTCTAAGTATTTCTCTGACCTAAGAGGACCTCAAATAATTTTCTCATGAATAAAAACTTTATTTTGGATAGTTAAATAAGTAAATTTTAAAAATAATATATTTCAAAATGAAAAATAATTATTTAAATTAAATTTTGAAAACCCACATTTTCTTCTCTGATGTTTTAATTGACCCATGGATAGAACACTCTAAATTCTTGAACTAATTTGAATTTTGATTGATGGGTTATGAGGTGAATAACCCCAAGGGCAAAGGGGTAACTTTAGATTTTGGTACCTTAATCAAAATTTAGGATTAATAAAAGAGAAAGTGGGCAATTTTGATCTTAATGAATATCTATGGATGATTGAAATACAATGGGATTAAAAAGGTAGGAACTAACTTACCACCTATTCCTCAATAAGAAAAAAATTATAATTTCCAAAATTGTCATGACTTGGAAGTCAATCAAAATTAAATGATTCTCATGTAATGGTTTCGAGTTAGGAAGATAATATTTCATTAATTTTGAGCTCATAATTGATGATAATGTGATCTTTCAATAAGAGTAAATGTGTTTTAAAAAAAAATTTTGCTAAGTTACCATTTCACCTGTTGTGACTGTTCAGGGCTTTGTAGTGACATAAACTTAACATTTAAACTCATTTGATTGGATTGAGAATATAACATGATTGATGATTAAGACCTTTTCACACTACATGCCTGATTTCAATTTTGGGTACCAAAACCTTTAGTGACTCAGTTTTGCCTTAGAGGCATCCACCCACATAACCATTAAATAAAATATCAATTGATTAATTGAGCGTCCGACTTCGGGATAAATAAAACATCAAGTTCCCTTGAGTAGTGGGATAACCTTAGCTTAACCTTAGATTATTAATAAAAAAATATGGTAAGTTCAAAATGAACTCAAATATTTCAAGAAATCTTCAAAATGATTCAGGGTCATACTCAGAGAAATTTGAAATCTCTTGAATATTTTGAAGGACAAATTGAACTTGCTATATTTTGTTCTAAAATCATCCACAAAGATCTTCCGAGAGTCAATAAAGTCAAAACTTAGGGTTTGGTAACTATACCTTCATATACTCTTGCAATTTAAATTCCTTGCAAAATTTTATATATGTTGCCAAAGCTAAACTTTCAGGTGGAGGAGCGAAAAAAATCGATAGGTACACTTTTAAGTTATTGCATTTACTTTTCATACACCTTGTTTCTTGCATGCATGCTTAAAGTCACCCTGCATGTCAAAACTAAAACTAAAAATTAAACAAGATAAAATTCACCGCAACAAAAGTTAATGTCAGAACAGTTAAAATATAAGATAACTCAAAATTTAATCACAAACAAAAC
>NW_018250280.1:208168-233580 GCF_001263595.1 Phalaenopsis equestris | reverse complement strand
ATCGGGAACGGATGATCGGGAATCCCTCAGAGGAGGTAACCTATGGTTTGTAATAAGATTTCTCAAGGTCTAAATGAAAGTATGAAACTCATTAAGTTGAGTTTAATAAATTCATTTGGACAAAGTGAATCTGAAGAAAAATAGTGGTGCTGGAATGAGGAAACCGTAGGATCCCAACCCGTTTCTCTCTAATCAACTTTAACATTCCCCATAATATTTAAATAACTATGACCTTAGGAAACACTTAATTTGACATCATAACTTGACACATTAGAAAACTTAAACTCGCTATATAAAACTGGCTACGACGAGGAGCTTAGAGCTAGCATTGTGGGTAGCACAACCATTTTCAATAGCAAAACATGTCCACACTAGCTAAACCATTCCTTAGAATTAAACAACAAGCCATATGACTTTGAGATTGTCTGCCTAGTGCGACATAAGTCCTCCATTTATCTTTAGGCCTTTGTATGATCCTGTTATACATTATAAGCCCTAGCTTGCTTTAAGATTTGAGGTTATCGTTCATCATGACCTAAATCCTCACATCTTACAAGTTATTTGTGTGATCATTACACATGAATGTATGTCCCAATTAATAAAATTGGCAGGATGAAACACTTCAATATTTCTCATCTAAATTGAAACCAAACCATAGGGTAAACTGGGAAGTTAGCAAGGTTTTTCTCAAGATTTGTGACATCCCCTAATTCTTCTTCCTTTGGATCCCAAAAATAAAATGTTCCAAATTTGAGTCATTCCCATTTCGCACTTTTTTGTCTGGCCTCGTTCAAAAGTCATATCCTTTGAAACTCGTTGAAGTCAATGTCCCCTGATTTTTATTGAGTTTTCTTACGAGACTTTGGTTTTCTAAGATGTAATTAACTATAAGGGCCTTTATAGGGAACGTTAATGAACTCAGCTTAATATACAGCTTAACATAAACCCTATTTAATTTTTCATATTAAATAGGGGAACTTGTTGGCTTATACTATAAAATGGTTTCACAGACGAAACGGATGTCATATATTTCTTAATTTATTTAATTGAGCCTCACCCTCAAGTCATGTGTTTATCTTTTGGGATAGATAAATAGCTTAAGGTATATTCAAATTAAATGTCTTTCCAAAGAAAGCAACGGGATTTTCATTCCGGTGACCGACAACTGCCAACATGCAACTCCTCCGCTCAACTTGACTATTGCCGACATCTCTCTCTCTATCTCTTCTTTTTTCTTCCCTTCACACGCCACTCACACACACACACTAGAAGTCCTCTTCTTTTAATAGAGGCTACCTCCCTCCAAAAAGAATTCAAATTCCCCCCAAAATTCTATCCAAAAGTAAACTCTTTTAAATTCATATTGACCTCATTTATGGTTGAGGTTTAGCTCTTTCCTCTTTAGTAGCCTAGGGTCCAACGATAGGATTTTCCTATTGACTACTCCTAGAGGATTAGAAAAGGAACCCTCACCATTAGAAATTCAAAACTTTTTATTGCTCAACTTGAAGGTCCACATATTGGTCCTGACCTTTAGCACTTGGTAGGTGAGAGTAATATGGGGAAGCTCAAGGGGAGTCCCCATAGGACTACTTGGCCATAGGGTCAACCCTCTGGGTGTTGGTGTGGAGCTAGTTCATACACTATCACTTACTTTTACTTACATCCCACTCACAACCCTAAACCCCCAAGCTTGTTGACTATGATCCCTTGTTCTTTTAAGAGACTCATGTAGATGGTCCCCTAGACCACCAGGTTTAGGCTAGAGTCTAGCCATGACCAATACATAGAGGACCGAAATGGAAATTCCATTGGTCCATGGCTCAAATAGGGTGGTTGGTGATGCGGTCAGATTTAGTTTGTAAATTTGCAAGTATTTTTCAATATTGGAAAATACACACGGTAGATATAACAATAAATATGCAATATAATCTTAACAAAATTACCTTTTATGAAAATAATTTATCTTTAAAACTCGTTCTAAACTACCAAATCCCCTTTAAAATTAACGCAAGTATACATATCGCTCAAGTAATAAAGGGCGCTAATGGAGTCCTAGATATCGATCCTACAGAGAAGTTGGAAAAACCTATAACTAAATTCTTAAAAATATTTATAACTTAAAAATCAAAAATAAAAGTAAAGTTTGAAGTTTGATTATTAACTACTAAAGTGAATGTTATATAAAATGCATTTGAAAGAATAAAGTTAACTAACTTAAAAATAAACTTTCAAAAGTAAAATTATGAAAAATAAAAAAAAAAATTTTTATGGTTTTGTAACGAAGAGTTCAAATTTAAGAAAGTACCATTCCCCTTTATAATGAGTATATGAATTGTGAAGTAATTAAAATCAATTAAAAAATATATAAAAACTATTTTGTGTCAAATAGGAGCAATCCTATTCTTTACACTCTTTCGAGTGCTATATAAAAATAATGACTTATCCAGAGTTTGGTCTGTAATTCTGTGGTTAGGCTTGGGAGGATATTGGCTGCCAATCCAGAGCTCCCACTACTCTCTCCCCTGAGGGCTAACAATCTCGAATTAGTTTACAATCAACTGAAACAAATTAGAGATTTTAAATTTTCACCTTAAAATCTCCAACTCTTCATCCAACAAAGTATATTTCACTATTTATCTGGACACAATTCCATGGATGACATACTCTCCCATGAAATCAAATGTGACTTTCCCTCTATTGTAAAAATTATAGCCTTTTTGGAACATATGTTTCTCAACATTGTTTAAGATTTCAATTGACCATATCGAAAAGTAAATGAAGATCAGAGTTCAAATCATCACAAATTATCGATCAGAGTTCAAATCATCACAAATTATTAACATTTAAAACCATAGAAAATAAAATCAATTCTTCACAAAATCATATCCCAAAGTAGGAAGAAAAATAAAGAAGACTACTCAAAATTCATGAGAAGGATACGACAAAATAAGGATTTTATATATATAAACAAGTTTACAAAACAATAGAAATAAAAGATACAACTCATTTCACAAACCTTCCCAAGCAAATCCCTAGAAGTTCTCTCCAAGCCTTTCTCTCTTTTCAAACACACTCAATTCTCTCTTAGAAGTGTAATGAAGAAAAAAACTCTCACCTTCCCTCTCCTCTTACAACCCTAGAAGAAAATCTCTTCACCTTGCCTTTCATGCCACCACCTTCTTGCCTTTTCGTCCCCCTTCCAACTCTCTCAACCTTTTGAAGTTTTCCTCTTTTAATAGGGGCTACCTCCTTTCAAAAGGAACTCAAAATTACCTCCAAAATATAATCCAAAAGTCAACTCTTTTTAATTCAATTCATTTGATCCAAGACACATCTCTCTTCGTAAAAGCACCATCTAAAGTGTCTAGATGCATTGAATCACTCCAAGGCGTGTGTAGAACAAGTGTCACTTTGAAAATTCACATAAAATTTGTCTCAAATTGCCTTAATCCACAAAAATTTGTCTCTGGCTTATTATGCGCCAAATATGGTGCATCAAGCGCTAGCTCTCTGTCAAACAACGCATCATGCGCCAATCTGGCACATCATGCGCTAGAATTCCAAAATTCACTGTTTTGGCTCCAAATTTTATCCTTTTTACCATTTTTACTCCAAATGCCTAAAAATGATCTACTTGCAACAAACCAAATGCCTAAAAATGATCTACTTGCAACAAAAACATAAAAATACACTTCTTTAAAGTGCAATGTCACCAAAAATAAGAAAATAATATGTACTTAAAATAGTATATCATTTTGGTGTATCAAAATCCACCAAACTTAATTGTTACTTGTCCTCAAGTGACACTTTTACTATATAAAAGCATATGACTTAGGATAGAGAATTACTTATAACATCTATACTTTAGTTTAATAAATAGAATATCAAAATTTAAGAAAAACCTTTAATAACATGATTCAAACTCTAAGTCTAGAAATACTTAGTAATTATATTTAAAAGTTTTGAATCTCTATTCATTTCAAGAAGAATTGCAATTTGTCATATTAAGGACATTTAGAACATTCATATGAAAGAAACTTCAATAAAACTTTACTAGGAATGGAACTGAAATTCCAATACAAGATTAGAAAACATAATAAAGCTCCTTCCTAAAGTTGATTCAAGTGAAGCCAATTTTTTATTAGGCATCTCCTCAAGTTTCTCCTAACCCACTTTTCATTTCTTTTCTTCTGTTTTTCCTTTTTTTTTTCTTTTTGGATATTTTCAATCCTTTCTTTTCTTTTTCTTTTTCTTTTTCAAGTGAGGATTACAATATCTTGATAGCCTTTAATAATTTTGAACTTCACTATTATCTTCTTAAAGTTAAAACTCTATACCTTTCTTCCTTCATAAATTCATATTAGTTTATGATTTCTCATAAAGTCTCATTCTTTTCTTCTTACCTGAAACACTAAAATTCTTAATACTTCAAAAATACAACTTTCTTTACCTTAAATAGAAAAGCATACACATATCTTATCATGTCAAATAACTTTAACTTTAGAATTAGCCTTCATTATAAGAAAATTTTACCTAAATTTATCACAATATTTATAAACATAAGTATAGTCATTTGAAGTTAAATCTTAATATCCCAGGGCATGTTAAATTAATTTTTAAAAATATAGTTAATTGAGGAAAAATAAAATTTAGTTCACTTATTTTTAAAAGATATTTTTCTTCCCTCCAAACTTAACTTTTTAATTAAATTAAAAATGTTTTAGTACAAAATTTTAGTAGGTGATAGAAAACGGTAAATGCAAGAAAATAGAAAATTACCTGTAGAGGATTTCTGATTATGAAGCTGGGCTCTGGTATACTGGAGGTACTAATTTAAAAAAACATACAGGCTTTAAAGCATTAAATAAAACATAATATATTCTAAAGAATTTCTGAGAAAAAAAATAGAAATAGAAAAACTGAAAAACAAAATTGAAAATACTAAAAATGTAGAAAAAGTAAAAGTATACAATTACTATTACAATTATGTTCACAACACAACATGAAAGTTTTTACTACAATAGCTATCAAATGAAAATACAACACATTACAATCACAAATAACAAACAAAAACAATAACAAACTACACTAGAATCACTTTTATATATAAAATCTGTGCTAATACAAACTAGTGCTAATACAAACTGCTAATACAAACTAACGGTTTTCAAGCCAACAAACATCAAATTCAGTGCTCTAAAGCAAACTAACATCCTAACACTGAAATCTAAACATCAAAATACAAAGCATAAACATAGATAGTGTAAAAATAGAAAGGAAATGCAATCAAAATCAACAAACTAAAATAAGAAGTATTAAATAAAACATTCCGTGCATAAATTAAGTTCAAACAACTTCTTAAATCTCATCCTCCAGGATATCTCCCATCGATTGGTAATGCACATACAGTTGATATGGAAACTCATCAGTTAAATCCTCTCCAATCCAAGAATTTTTCTTGAACATACGTACCAAACCATCTTCAATATGTCTTCAATATGCCTAACCATCTTCAATATGCCTAGTATGTTCAAAATGTTCCTTAAGTCTCCAATCAAGATGATCCAGCCTTTCAGAAATATTCCCAAACACATGCATAAGATTATGCACCTCTTTCTCTATATTCTTGATTCTCTTCAAAGGTGCATTCAAATTATAATAGGGTTGAATACGTGATAAATTATGAGATCCTTGACCCATCAGCACATTCATATATTTTTCTTCTCCCATTCCAATACATCAGCAATAGACTTCAGGATCCTCAGGATCCATGGGCTTCTAAGGAAGAAGTACTTTTTCCCAACTTTCATAAGGTACTTGCGGTTGACTGCACAATAGAAAAATAGTGGATGGAAGTCCAATTCCAGTTGTAGATCCATTCACAATCAAACCCAAAATTTATTTTATAATTATGGCTCCGATATCAATAGGATGTCCTGTTTGAATACAATAATTTAAAGTGGCACTCTCCTTTGTTACCTTACTGATCTTCATGGTGGGTAGTAATTTTGATGCAATGAAAAAGTGACATGCCTTACAAGCACGACTTAACAATGATGACAAAAAACTTACATGTCCATCATCTCTGGCCTCCCAATTTGCATCTTCATCCATAAGGTACCGGTAGAGTTCATTCATATTGCCTCTCGTAGGGGTAAAATTTGCATAATGACATATAGACACATTATCAATCAAAAACATCCCTTTTATTCTTGAAGGAGTGAACTGCACAAACCTGCCTTACACATAGACTTTTCCTTGGTTGATCCCAAGAAGATTTGCATAAAACTATTTCACCACATGGATGACTACAACAACAGTAGTGTAGCAAAGCACTTCTCAACGCCTCCGCAAAATAATCTCTTCTACTCAAGTATTCGGTGTGTTGAATCCTCGATTCAAAACCCTTTCTTTGATTATCCTCTTCTTCACTAAAACTTGATCATGTAATTTTTGGGCATCGAAACTGACAAACTTTCTCGAATTGAAAATTCCAAATCTCATGATATTTTTGGAGTGGGAAGCCATTGGATTTGAAATATAGTGCTTTTTCCATCATTTTCCCCCTTAAAATAGACTTTGAATTCGGTTTTTAGGAGTTTTAAGGAGAAGAAACCTCAAAAAACCGCCTTTTGAAACATTTTAGTCATTTTCGTCGTTGTGGTGCATCATGCGCCAGCTTTCTGGAATTCAGCGCATCATGCGCCAATTTGGCCATCATGCGCCAGTTCCAAACACAACACTATTTTAATTTCGATCCAACAAATTCTCAATTTTTTCATAAAATTAAGTAGATAAAGTTGTTTTTAAATATTTTTGCAAATACACAGAATATATAAAGACCTAAACATAAATATAAGTAAAATATTTCAAACACAACAAACTTAAAAGCAAACTAAACAACGATACATATCAGTTGCCTCCCACAAAGCGCTTGGTTTAATGTCGTCAACCCGACATTCCATGTCTTATTCTTGGTGACCCAATATTATAGTTTCTTTAAAAGATGATCTTTGAACATCAAAATATGGTTTCAATTTGTGCCCATTCACTTTAAATATTCTTCCAGCCTTGGGGTCTTCAATATTAACCACTAGTCTGCGGATGATAGGTAGTTGCAATTTTATACATTATATTATAGTTTTCCACCAATTTTGCAACTATTGCATTCCTAAAATGAGACCTCCATCGGTAATGATTACTCTTAGCATTCATATCTTGTAAAAATGTTTGTAATTAAAAATTTTGAAACACTCCCAGCATCACATGTAGGTAAAGTGATTGCTTCAATTCATTTTGAAACATAATGCATAGCAATCAATCAATATTTCTTTCTAAATGAAGGTATAAATGATCCCATAAAATCTAATCCCCATGCATCAAAAATTTCTATTTCCAAAATAAAATTTAGAGGCACTTCATTTCTTTTTGAAATATTACCTATATTACCTAAATTTCTTTTTGAAATATTACCTAATCTCTGACATTGATCACATGTTTTTATGTATATATTAACATCTCTAAATAGAGTACCAAAAAAAAATCCAAATTGTAAAATTTTATGAACAGTTCTATCATTTCCAAAATGACCTCCAAATTCAAAATCATGACATTTCTGAATTATTTAATGAATTTCCTTATAAGGAACACATCATCTCATTACTAATTCTTTGCATTGTTTATACAAATTTGGATCATCCCAAAACTAAGATTTTGCATCATGAAAGAATTTATTTTCTTGTTGTTTTGTCAGTCCATATGGTAAAATATCACTAACAATGTAATTTATAATATCAACATACCAAGGTAATTCCCATTCTTTTACAGCATAAAGTTGTTCATCAGGAAAAGTTTCATTAATTTCTTTTTTCAAATAAAGTATTTCTTCTTGCTCTAGCCTAGATAGATGATCAAAAATTTGATTATCAGTCCATTTTCTATCAACTATTACAAAATCAAACTCTTGCATAAGAAGAACCCATATAATTAATATTGGTTTAGCATCCTTCTTTTGCATTAAATATTAAATACCAGAATGGTCAGTATGCACAACACATTTAGCTCCAATTAGATATGATCAAAACTTATCAAAAGCATACACAATGGCTAATAGCTCTCTTTCAGTGGTGGTGTAAATAATTTAAGCAACATTAAAAGTCTTACTAGCATAGTATATGACTTTAAAAATTTTATCTTATCTCTACCCTAAAACAACTCCAATAGCATAATCACAGGTATCACACATTAATTCAAATGGTTTCTCCCAATAAGGTGAAACAATTATAGGAGAAGTGATAATTTTTTTTCCTTTAGAGATTCAAAGGCTTTAAAGGAATCTTGATTGATGTCAAATTTTGTATCTTTTTCCAAAAGTTGGCATAAAGGTTTAGTAAATTTTTAAAAGTCTTTAATATATCTCCTATAAAATCTAACATGTCCTAAAAAGCTCCTAACTCCTCTTACTGTAGTAGGTGGAGGTAAGTTTGATATAACCTGTATTTTTGCAGGATCTACTTCCATGTCATTTTTTGAAATTTTATGTCCAAGCAGAAAAGCAGAAATCCTCCTGCAACCATGAATTGACATTTCTCCCAGTTCATTACTAGATTAGTCTTTTCAAAACGTTCTAGAACTTTCTCTAAATGATTTAAACATATTTCAAATAAAGTTCTAAATATAGAAAAATCATTCATAAGGACTTCAATCCCTCTTTCAATCAAATCACCCAAAAATAACATCATACATCTTTGAAATGTTACGGGTGCATTACATAATCCAAAGGGCATTCGCAAAAAGGAAAATGTTCCATAAGGACTAGTAAATGTTGTTTTCTCTTAATCTTCTGGAGCAATAGGTATTTGATGATAATTGGTATATCCATCTAGAAAATAAAAATATTTATGCTCAGCTGGCCTATTCAACATTTGGTCCAAAAAGGGTAAAGAAAAATAATCCTTCTTGGTGGCAGAATTTAATTTTTTATATACTATACAGACTCTCCAACCAGTGACTTGTCTTGTTGATATTAATTCGTTATGCTTATTTTTCACTACAGTCACACCTCCATTCTTTGGAACATAATGAATTGGACTTACCAAAACATTATCTGAAATAGGATATATTATTCCAACATCTAACCATTTTAAAATTTCTTTCTTCACAGTTTCTTTCATCATAGGATTTAATCTCCTTTGAGGATCAACTCTTGGTTTATATTGATCTTCTAATAAAGTTCTTTGCATACAAATTGAAGGACTGATTCCTTTAATATCAGTTAATGTCCATCCAAAGGATTTCTTACATCTTTTCAAAGTTTCCAAAAACTATTGTTCTTGCATATCAATTAATTCTGAAGATACTATAAGAGGTAATGTTGATAAATCTCCTAAGAATGCATACTTTAAATGTGTAGGAAGTGTTTTTAGTTCTAGTTCAAAAGGTTTCTCAATAGAAGAAATCAAATTCTTGTTACTTTTTGTATGATCTAACATTTCAAATTTTTCATGAACATAATCTAAATCCTCTTTACTCACTTCCATAGATTCATCATGGATTTATCCTCATCTTGGTATTCCATATATTCATTTTCAAATTTATTTTCAAAATTCTTCTTAAAATATTCATGGCTTAAATAATGGCTTAAATATTTGTTAATTCATGGCTTAAATATTTGTTAATATCCATTCTGAAGCGTTCAATCTCTTGCTCTTTTGCAAGGTATCTCATAATATTAAATGTATTAAATGTAACCTCTTGATCACTATCTCTCATAGTTAGTTCTCCTTTCTGCACTTCTATCAAATCTCTTCTAGTGGCTAGGAAAGGTCTTACTAAAAGGATAGGAATTTCTTTATCTTCCTCCATATCTAATACAATAAAGTCCACACGAAAGATAAATTTATCAATATTTACTAAAACATCTTCTATAACTCCTTTATGATAGGTAATTGAATAATCAACTAACTGAAGAGTAACAGTAGTAGGTGAAATATCTCCTAAGCCCAACCTTCTGAAATTTGATAACAATATAAAATTAATATTGGCTCTTTAATCACAAAAAGCTTTTCCATACAACTGTTCGCCAATAGTACAAGGAATTGACAAGGAATTGTAAAACTTCCAGTGTAAAACTTCCAGGATCTTTAAGTTCTTCAGGAAGCTTTTTCTGAATTATAGTACTACACTTTTCACAGAGTGCAATAGTCTCATTATTTACAAACTTTTTTTTCTTATTAAGTATATCCTTCATGAACTTCACATGAACTTCACATAGGTCCAAAGCTTCAACAAATGGTATGTTTATCGTTAATTAAAGCTTCAACAAATGGTATGTTTTTCCTCAAAATCCTCAAAATTTTCAAAAATTTTGAAAATTGGTTGTCTCTATTTTTCTGCTTCAATCTTTGAGGAAATGGAGGTGGTGGACTTTCTATAGAGATTTACATTGGTTTAATAGGACTTTCTGCTTCAAAATGAAAATTTTTGCTCGATTTTTTATTTTCCACCTCATTTTTTTCAATTTCAACTTCTTGTTGAACTCTATTTTCTAATTCTTTTCCACTTCTTAGTTGAATAGCTTTAATTTGCTTTTTATTCTGATCTTTAGGATTTACTTCAACATTACTAGGCAATGTTCCTGGAGGTCTATTGCTAAGTGCGGTAGCAATACATCCCAATTCATTTTCCATGTTTCTAATTGTAGCTCCATGACTTTGTAATTGACTTCACATTTGCAATATCAATTCTTCCATTGATATGTTTTTCTCCTTACTCCGCAAATTATTAAAACCTGGGGGGTGATAAGGTTTATAAGCTTGATTCTCTTGATTGTTGAAGTTTCTCAATGGGTTTGCAATATTGTTTCCTCAATGCGAATTTGCAGCATTTAAATTATTATTACTCCAACTAAAGCTTGGCTGATTCTTCCAATAAGGATTATAATAATTGGCATAAGGATTATTAGGATTATTAGAATAAGGATTATTAGAATAATTTTTTATTGCATTTAAAGTTTCATAAGAAGATTGAGATTCTATCATTTATCCTAATGAGTTTTCCTCAAGCACAAGTGTTATCTGAGAATAATTCATTTCATATTAATATATCTTCCTTGATATAGCAGCTATTTAAGCAGCTAACAAAGATATTACATCAGAATCATGAATATTAGCTACTCTTTTTGGATTTACCCTTTCAGAGGGTCATTGAAAATTATTAGTAGCTATCTCTTCAATTAGTAGCTATCTCTTCAACTCTTCAATTAATGAATATGCTTCATCTAATGGTTTTGACATTAATGATCCACCAACAGTAGTGTCACTTATCCATCTAAGAGATCCAACCAACCCATTAAAAAAAGTTTGAATTATTGACCAATCTGGCTATGCATGGTGTGGACACTTTCTAAGGAGATCTTTAAATCTTTCCCAAGCTTCATAAATTGATTCCCCTTCAAATTGACAAAAAGATGTGATATCATTTCTAAGCTTAGCAATTTTTGAAGGTGAGAAATATTTTAATAAGAATTTTTATGAAAAATCTCCCCTTGTTCTGAAAGATCCATGTGCTAATGAGTTTAACCACATCTTAGCTTTATCTCTTAGTGAAAAAGAAAAAAATTCTAAGCCTGACAGCATCATTTGACACTCCATCGTATTTAAATGTAGCACGCAATTCTAAAAAACTAGCAAGGTGTAAATTAGGAACTTCAATTGGTGTTCCTCTAAACTGATTATTTTGTACCATTTGGATAACAGTAGGTTTAAACTCAAATGAAATGGCAGCTACAACAGGATTTTGTATGCTCAAATGAATTTCATCTGCTGTAGGATTAGCATAAATGATGTTCTTTTTCGTTTCCAATATTACTTAAATTGCAAACCATTTTGCTAAAATGTTCTATTTGTTTTAGTTGTTTTCAAATTTTCTAATGGATCTCTCTAACTCAGAATCATAAGGTACTAAAAATTTAGATCTTACACTACGCATAAACAAATAAAGAAAGTAATTAAAAAGAAACAATCACACTTAAATAAGAAAATATTCAAAACTAAACTACAACTCTTTATTTATAATTTTTTCTATATTTTTTTATTTAAAAATAAATAAAATAACTTACTAATACTACTTTACATTACTTCCCTAGCAACTGCGCCAAAAACTTAATGCGGTCAAATTTAGAGTGTAAATTTACAAGTATTTTTCAATATTATAAAATACACAAGACATATATAATAATAAATATGCAATATAATCCCAACAAAAATACCTTTTATGAAAATAGTTTATCTTTAAAGCTCTTTCTAAACAGCCAAATTCCTTTAAAATTAATGCAAGTGTACGTATTGCTCAAGTAATAAAGGGCTCTAATGGAGTCCTAGATATCGATCCCACTGGGAAGTTGGAAAAACTTATAAGTAAATTGTTAAAATTATTTTATAACTTAAAAATTCAAAAATAAAAGTAAAGTGCGAAGTTTGATTATTAACTACTAAAGTGAATGTTATATAAAATGCAGTTGAAAGATTGAGTTAACTAACTAAAAACTAAACTTTCAAAAGTAAAATTACAAAAACTAAACAATGTTTTTGTTGACGGAAGATTTAAAATTAATAAATATAACTTGTTTTGTGACAAATAGGAGCAATCCTATTCTTTGCCCTCTTTCAAGTGCTATAAATAACATTGACTAATCCAGAGTTTGGTCCCTAATTCTGTTGTTAGGCTGGGGGGATGCCGACTGCCACTTTAGAGCTCCCAATAATAATCTCGCATTACTTTCCAATCAATTGGACCAAATTGGGGATTTTAATCTATCACCTTAAAATATCCAATTATGCATCCAATAAAGTATATTTCCCTATTTATTTGCACTCAATATGATAGATGACATACTCTCCCATGAAATCAAATGTGACTCTCCCCCTTTTGTAGAAATCATAACCCTTTAGGAACATATGTTTCTCAACATATTTTAACATTTCAATTGGCCAGATCGAAAAGTAAATGAAGATCGAAGTTCAAATCATCACAAATTATTAACATTTAAAATCATAGAAAATAAAATCATATCTTCACAAAACCATATCTCAAAGTAGGGAGAATCAGAAAGAAGACTACTCATAATTATTATCTCACAATCCTTCCGAAGAAAATCCGTAGAAGTTCACTCCAAGCCTTTCTCTCTTTACGAACACACTCAATTCTCTCTTAGAAGTGTACTAAAGAAGAAAACTCTTACCTTCCCTCTCGTCTTACAACCCTAGAGGAAAATGTCCTCTCCTTTCCTTTCATACCACCACCTTCTTTCCTTTTCGTACCTCTTATAACTATCTCTCAACTCTTTGAAGACTTCCTCTTTTATTAGGGGTTGCCTCCTATCAAAAGGAAATCAAAAGTCCCTCCAAAATTTCCTCTAAAAGTCAAACCTTTTGAATTCAAAAGATGTGTCGTTTGATCCAAGAGACATATATCTTCATAAAAGATCCTTCTAAAGTGTCTAAATGCATTGAATGACTCGAAGGGGTGTGTAGAGCAAGTGTCCCTTTGAAAATTCACGCAAAATTCATCTCTAACCGTGTTAATCCATAAAAAGTTGTCTATAGCGCATCATGCGCCAAAAATCAAAAATTCATTGTTTTGGCTTGAAATTTCGTCCTTTTTGCCATTTTTTGTTGCCTAAAAATACATGTTTTGTTGCGTAAAAATGATATACCTGCAACAAAACATGAAAAATATCCTTCTTTAAAGTGAAATATCACAAAAAGTAAGCATAAAATATGTACTTAAAACAATATATTATTTTTGTGTATCAGCTAGCACTCTATTTTCACCAAAATACCAAACGTAGCCTTTTACCAAAATACCAACCCAATTTATGAAAACACCCTCAAACCCCAAATTTGACCAAAATTCCCAATTTCACCCAAAATATTCAAATTTTCACCCAAAATATTCCCAATTTCACCCAAAATATTCAAATTTGTTCAAAAATCATCTAAAACCATTTGAAACTACCCAAATTGACCAAAACCTCCCAAAATTTTCAAATTTACAAAAATACCCCCAAATTTGCCAACATTACAAAAATACCCTTAGTAGGCCAAAATTTCCCAAAACCCTCAAAATAATTTAAAATGTCTCTAAAACCAATTTGTACCCTTTAATTAAACCCAATTTGATCAATTTGACCAACTTTGAGCAAAAGCCCCAAATTGCTCTTAAAGGCTCAACTTCCCCAAATTCTCCCTAAATGTCCATCAATTTGACCCCGATTCCGCACAATATCAATTCTAAATTCAAATTCATCATGATAAAAATGAATTAAAACCAAGTCCAAGCCCAATTGACCCACATTCAAGTCCAAATTCAACCCAAATAAAAAAGCCCCAATTTTGCTAAAAACTAAAAGCCCTCTTAATTGAACCACCAAATCTTTCCAACTGCTCCAATTATGCATCATAAATTCTTTGAATCATCTCCACACACCAAATTGAATTAACCTTGTTTAAGCTTCAATTTCACTTAATTTCAAACCAAATCAAAAATTCCCAATTTGGCCCCAATTTAGCCATGTGCCTAAATTCCACTAAATTGAATGACCAAACTCCAAAAATGGTACCTAATTAATGTTGAGAACACTTCATTACATTCCCCTAGACCATTTTGAACTCTCAATTTGGACTTAGCCAAACTCTAGCCCAACTGAAACCCAAGTCTAACCCAACATCCCCTAATTGATCAAATGCCCAAAATCCCTCAAATTGAACCTCCAAATCAATTCAAAATCACTCCAAATCTTTTATAAACCCCTCATGACAATATTACACACAAAATTGATCAATCAATTTAGCTCAATGTCATGGATAACTTAACCCAAACACAACTTCAAGATAATTTGACCTAAATTAAACTCATGCACCAAAGTTAACTAAGTCGTTCCTAAGTGACCAAATTAATGACACCACAACCACCAAATGGATCATTGTGACCAGGCTAGGCCCACCTAGCCCACTCTAAGGAATCCAAGGACCAATGGTCACTGGATTTAGGGATTGTTATCCTTTTTTGGGCCTAAACCAAGAAATCCTTGCCATCATACCGAACCATTAGGGGTTAATCATCATAACCCTCTCCTGGCTCCCCTAACTTCTTTGTCCACCACCCTGGCCCTATCAGCCGCCCTAGTGGCTGAAAAACCCTAAAATTGAGAGCTACCCCCCTTGAATCAAAACCCATTACACCCATCTAATGTACCTAGCCTTGACTGGTCTTTAGCATTATGCAGCCCTCCACCTCAGCTCCATATTACACCTGATTTGAAGCCCTGACAGCCACCTAAGCCATTCTTTTTAAACCCTACCTTCATGGATAAAATAAGGGGCAATCCAATTTCCTTGGGGAAACTCTGTCAAACTGCTCCTAGAGCTCCTCCAAGACTCCTTAAGCTCATTGCACCAATCTCTTAGCCAATTTGCCCACCACCTGAGCTCAATTTTCGAGCTCAAAATTAGGGCAAATTTTGGCCACCCTCAAAACCTCCTCAAAACTCAAATTGAACTACTCTTAAGCTTCCTCAGAGCAAGAGAGGAAGATCCCCATTGAGATCCCCTCTTTTGAGCTCTCCAAACCACTCTTAGACCAAGGCCGCACCCCATTTCATTGAACTCCTACTTGGAGCTTACACCATTGGGAACCAACACATCTATGAGGTTTGTTGGATGTCATTGAAGCTACCACAAGCATCTAATTGTGGCCTCCACTCTCAGACAAAGGTATAGGCCATTAACCCTAATCTTGAGCTTGGTTTTCATGAAATGTGAAGCGAAGTTTAATTCCATAGCATTGTAATTGTATGGATGTGTTTGCCTTATGTAGATGAAGGTGTAGGAAGAAAACCCATGTGATTCGGTTGAGTATCGAGTGAGATCTTATGTCAGAAGTTTAACGGCTCACGGGTTTGGTTCATCGGGGATGATGACGGAGGACCGTCCGATTGCGTCTGAATAGGATGAATGGACGAGATGAGGTCGAGCGAAAGAATGAACCGTGAACAGCAGGATTTGTGGCCACTGACTTAGATGGCTGCACTGAACTAGGGGTCACCGCATGGAGCTTCGGAGCCCTCACACGCTTATGTGGCGCTGTCTGGGGTGAATAGAAAATAAGAAATTTCTTTAATTAAATAAATACTAGAACTTTGAAAAATCATATCTTTGTGTCGAAAAATCAAATAAATAAAATAAAATTACCCTCTTGCTTAGTGAACAGAGGAGAAAAATGTGGACTAAAAATAAAATCTATTTGTTAACTCTTGGATTTTAATGAATTAAATACTCTCTGGATAATTTTAATTTATTGTGATCACGCATTACTCACCATGGCTTGAAACTTTTGGGGTTCATTCTTTGTGATAGAGGGGATGTTCTCTGATTTTTCCAAGGTCAGAGGGCATATCTATGCTTCTAACCTTAATTTTTAAGCTAGGATGACTATTTTGAATTATTTTAATTATATAAATTAAAATACCATTTGGAAAATTATGAGAATAATTTTAGTAGTTTTCCTATGGTTAGAGAGACTTAGGAAAAATGTCATGATGATTTGAACTATTTTGTACATTTCTATAGTTAATTAAATGTATATATCTTACTTGAATTTATGTAAATTAAATACTAATAAAAAATTGACAAAATTATTTTCAGACTATGTATAAAAATCATGTTTACCCACTGTAAGAAATTAAAATTTATTTGATTAAGTTTGAGCACTAAAGTTGATTTTCTAAGAAACATTGTATTTTTGTATAAAAATAATTTTATTAAATTAAATACACCTGAAAAAATTATGAAAAGTGTTTTTCTGAGTTCCTTATGATCAGGGGCACTTAGGAAAATTAAAACTTACTTTTGAGAAAATACTTGATTTTTGAGCTTTATTTTGAATTTAAAATAATTAAAAATAATTGAAAATCTAAAAAATAGAAAAATATTTTAAAAGGTACCTAATTGTTCCCTGATCACTTAAAACTCATTAAGATATTTTCCTAATTTTTATAAGTTAAAAATAAATTTTTAAAAGCTTAAAAATGAATTTTTCTTATTTTTCTCACTAAAATAATTTTAAAAAATAAATTAAAAAATCATAAAAATACAAAATTTATTTCTCTGAGTTATCTAGACTCAAAAATGTTTAATAAAAATATAAAGATTTTGATAAAAATATAAAAATAATTTTTGTGATTAAACATTATTTTACATTTAATTAAGTCATTAAGATTGATTCATAATCAAATAATAATGATAGAGATTTAATTCAAAAAAATCATGGAATTTTGTCTAAGTGTTTCTTTGACCTAGAAAAGACCTTTAATAATTTTCTCATAAATAAAATTTTTATTTTGGATAGTTAAGTAAATCAATTTTGAAAATGCTATTTTTAAATTTAAATAATTATTTACATTAAATTAAATTTTCAATTTTCAAAATCCACATTTTCTCCTCTGATGTTTTAATTGACCCATGGATAGAACACTCTAAAAATTTTTAAAGTCATTTGAATTTTGATTAATGAGTTATGAGGAGAAGAGCCCCAAAGGCAAAGGGGTAACTTTAGATTTTGGTGCCTCAATCAAGATTTAGGATTAATCAAAGGGAGGATGGGTAATTTTGATTATAATAAACATGTTTGGATGATTGAAATACTTTAGGATTAATAAGTAAGGAACACACTTGACATCTTTTCTATGATAAAAACAAAATTGTAAATTCCTTAGTTATCATGACTTGGAAATCAATCAAAATTAAACGATTCTCAAACGATGGGTTCGAGTTAGGAAGATAATATTTCATTAATCCTAATCCCATAATTGATGACAATGTGATCTTTCAATAAGAAAGCGTGTCATTTAAATCAAAATTCTACCTATTTACCATTTTAGGGCTTAGTAGTGACCAAGGCTTGACATTTAAACTCATTTGATTGGATTTAGATGATAATATGATTGATGATTAACACCTTTTTACACTACAAGCCCGATTTAAACTTTAGAAACCAAAAATTTTAAATACTTAAATTTGCCTTAGAGGCATCCACCCACATAATTCTTAAATCAAATATCGATTGATTAATTGAGTGTCCTAGCCTTGTGATAAATAAAACATCAAGTTTCCTTGAGCAATGGTATAATCTTAGCATAACTTTGATGATTAATAAAATGATATAATAAGTTCAAAATGAACTCAAAATATTTCAAGAAATCTTCAAAGTGGTTCAGGGTTATGCTCTGAGTAGTTTGAAATCTCTTGAATATTTTGAAGGGCAAATTGAACTTGCTATATTTTATTCTAAAATCATCCACTAAGATCTTCCAAGAATCAATAAAGTCATAATTTGGGTTTTGGTAGCTATACCATCATCTACTCATGCAATTTGAATTCCTTGCAAAATTATATACATTTTGCCAAAGCTAACCGTTCAAGTGGAGGAAAAAGAAGAATTGACAGGTACGCTTTTAAGTTATTGCATTTACTTTTTCGTACCTCTTTTTTCTTGCTTGCATGCTTAAAGTCACCCTACATGTTAAACAAGATAAAATTCACTGTCACAATAGTCAAAATATAAGACAACTCAAAATTTAATCACAAACAAACAAAACAAAAATTGCAACTAAATTAAAACATCTCAATCGGACAATTAGGAATCCCTCGTAGGAGGTAACCTATGGTTGCTAACGTGATTTCCCATGGTCTAAATGAACGTAAGAAACTCATTAAATTGGGTTTAGTAAATTCATTTGGACTAAATAAATCCGAAAGTAAATAGTGGTACCGGAACGAGGGAACCGTAGGATCTTAATAGATGCTGCTCAAATCAAATTTAACATTCCTCATAAAATTTAAATAACCATAACCTTAGTAAACATTTGATTTGGCATCATGACTTGACACATTAGAAAACTTAAACTAGACATGAAGAGGAGTTTGGAGCTAGCATTGTAGGCAACACAACAATCTTCAACAACAAAACATGTCTACACCAGTTAAACCATTCTTTAGAATTAAATAGCAAGCCATACAACTTTGAGGTTGTCTGCCTAATGCAAATAAAATTCTCAACATTCCATTAGGCTTTTGTATTGCTCTGCTATAAAATATAAGCCCTAACCTGTTTTAGAATTATGAGGTTGTCGTTCATCATGAACTAAATCCTCACAACTTCAAGGCTATTTGTATGATCGTTTAAATATTTCTCCTCTAAAATTGGCAGGATGAAACATTTTAATGTATCTACTCTAAATTGAGACCAAATCATAGGATAACTTGAGAAGTCACCGAGGTTGTCCTCAAGATCTGTGACATCCCGTAGTTCTTCTTTCTTTGGATTCCAAAAATAAATGTTTCAAATTCAAAATAAATTTGGATAGCTTGTTTGATCTCGTTGAAAATCCCTATCATTTGAAACTCCTTAAAGACAATGTATCATGATTCTTATCAAGAGTTTTCTCAGGTGAACTCGGTTATCTAAGATGTAATTAACTATACAAACTTGCCTTTGTAGGAAACTTTCAAAAAATAAGCTTAATATAAACCCTATTTAATTTTTCATATTAAACAGGGGAACTTGTCGGCTTGTCGGCTTATAAATAAAATGGTTTCGCAGACCAAATAGATATCATACATTTCTTAGTTTTTGTTTATTAAGCCTAATTATCAAGTTATTCGAGATAGATACATAAATTAAGGTGTAGTGCTCTTTCATCTAAACTATGAAAGATATGAGATTGTGTTGATTTAATATTTTTCTAAACTTATATATATATAAATTAAAATGTCCCTCCGAAGCGGGTTATGAGATTCTGATTCCGACGACCGACAGCTTTCACAGTATCGATAGTTTCTGGAGACTTCGCTGGGGACTAGTTTCTCTTTCCATTTAAATAAAGGAATATTGTCATCATACATTGATAATGTGTCCATGTCCCTTATGGACCTAATTACCCTTTTTTCGCTGGCATAATTCACCCATTTTTTTCTTGGGTAAGTATGGTCAACTATTCTGGACTTCAGGACCGTCTATTTAACCACCTTTGAACTAAGAGGTTCAGGAGTTCATTAGGACTTGTAATCTTTCTGTGGGGTTGGACCCCCAATAGGTGTGTTGGTAGACTAGTTCCATTTGGGCATTGTACGTTGTGAAGTTGATCCCACACTGGATCCTAAACTTTAGTTTTCCTTTCTAGTTTAGTTTGTTATTTTGCAAATTAAATTGAATTTTGTCGTTTTGCACTTGTTCTTTAAACCTTCTTTATTCAATTAATTAAATTCTCTTGTTTTCAATGTTACTTTTGCTAAATTCCAAAATATTTTTCATAAACTAAAATTAAAATAAAGACCTTCCCAGTCTATAGATCAACCTTTGTTAATTTTTAGTGCTCGCACTACAATTACAAGCTATTAGCCAAACAACTAACCCTAGACCTTTCTTTTTGAAGCTGCTGCAATGATGTTCCCTACGCTCACTTTCTCTTGCAACTTAGCGATGAGGCATGATGTCTGCAATGTCGCCCCCACCATCAAGTTTGGATTATGATTCGATGAACTGGAATTCATGCTCGGAAAGGCTCCCTTTGTCATAATGAAAGTTACCGCTCTAAAAGTTCAGGAGCTGTCCGTTGAGTTTAGCCTAAATTTTCCTCAGGATTTCCTTCCTATCAAAAGGTAAAGACTACTGCCCTAGCACCTGCTAAGCCTGTTGTTCCTCCTTCTACTAAGGGAAAAGAGGTCATGATCGTTGAAGATACAATTGAAGTATTCATCATCCTGCCATCAGTGTTTGAAATTGGATCAAGTTCGAGAACTGCACCATTATCTTAGTCATGAATAAAAAACTGCAGCCGAAAGGTCTAGAAGGCTGCAAAAGCCCAAATTTCTAAGGAAATGTCTGTTCATGAAATTCCTCACCAGGAGGAACTAGGATTGTTAGAGACTTATCCACTTCTGCAAGGGAGTAGGTTCCATCCCTTAAAGAACACCAATGGGTATGAAAGTATCCAGAAGAATTATGCTACTTTTTTGTTACCTCATGGGGCGAGCGGCGGAACAACCCTGCTCCTTTCACCCGAGTCAGTACAGTATTCCACAGACTAGCTACCAAAGAGGGATGTTCAGTCGATGAATTACTTAAATTAGTGGGATGTGCAGTATCCCCTCACATTAAGAGAAAAAGTTTAAGAGATGTCAAATCTGCCAGGCAATGTCAAAGATTAACTGAAACATTGCCTGCTCGCATTCCCGTCAGGTTATGCTTGGGAAGCTGAGTCATGCTACCATCATTACCATCGATTATACTTCAGCTATTCCAGGACCAGCTGGTCGTCATCCGGTTAAGTCACGTCTGGGTCCAAGAATTCTACCAGTTACCAATTATAAAGACGTCTCTAAAGTTTTAGATGAAAATATGAAAAGGATACCCGAAAAGAAATTTATATATGATTCAAAATTATTTTTTTGCGATGACCCATTTTTACATAAACACAATCTGCCAGGCAATGTCAAAGATTAACTGAAACATTGCCTGCTCGCATTCCCGTCAGGTTATGCTTGGGAAGCTGAGTCATGCTACCATCATTACCATCGATTATACTTCAGCTATTCCAGGACCAGCTGGTCGTCATCCGGTTAAGTCACGTCTGGGTCCAAGAATTCTACCAGTTACCAATTATAAAGACGTCTCTAAAGTTTTAGATGAAAATATGAAAAGGATACCCGATATTGTATCTGGTCTGCACCATGGGGAGCATACCTCTCTTCGGTATTCCTATGCCTCTATTGACACACCCCATCTCAAGACATCATCATTGAGAAAAAAGGTATGGGTACCTAAGGTTGCCGTACCAGTATGACTCAATGAGCCCGTTGGGCAAGATCATGGAATAGAGCAAAGGTCCAAAGTGTCTAACATTGTCACAGCTACTGCTACCAAGTTGGATGAACAAATGGAGGATGTTCAGCAGAGTCCCCTAGCCCAATGGATGACACTGCATCCGTTGCATAAAAATAGGATCCCCACAGTCATCAATGTGGTAAAAAGCTTAAAATCAAACTCTCTCTCTTTCTGAACATGGGGATGATGATGATGATGATGATGATGATGATGATGATGATGATTTTGATTTTAACGACTATCTCGATGAAGACTTCAAGGATATTCATGTCATCAAAACTAGAGCCGCTGCCAACACACACCCCGCCGAACCACTCCTTTTATTATGTTGAGATTTTCATACATATTTTACACTGATTTTGATGATATTGCACTTTAAAGAAAGGTATTTTTGATGTTTTGTTGCAGGTATGTTGAATTATGGTCATTAGAGCAAAAAGATGCAAAAAGGAGTGAATTTGGAGCAAAAAGGACCAAAATATAAAGATTTGATTTTGGGCACCAACGGCGGGCTCGACGCCGCCGACAGCGGGTTTTTCCCAGGAGTCCAGAATTAAATATTTGAGAACGCTGCCGACGGCTCCATCAAGGCCGCCGACGGCGAGCACGTCAGTTCTCTCAATAGATGCATTGAATGAGGATGATTTTTGAAGGGACGTTGAGCAACTCTTGAAAACTCTTCTACAACTTTAAAAGAAACATTTAGAGGCCAAAAAACGGGTGTCCACGGGGGTGTTCACTGAGTCTTTGTTGTTTGTGATGCCCATTAGAGTGTAGAGAGTGGTTAATATTGTGAGGAATTTTTTGAGAGATTGTAAGAGTGGGAGGAAAGTGAGAGATTTCTTCCTCCTTGCTGCTTCGAAGGAGAATTTGCTGTGTTGTAAGGAAAAGAAGAGATTCAGAGGAGCTTCGAGGAATTTGCTTATGGAGGAATTAGAGATAAGTTGTATTTACTTATTGAAGTTTGTATGACTTTGCTTTTATGTATAAATTCGAAATTTTGTCGTATCTTCTCCATGAGTTCTGAGTAGTTTTCTCTATCTTTTTCCTTGTCTTGAGATTTTGTGAAATGGTGATTTGAATTGGTTGTGCCATGAGAATGTTAAAGAAGTTGTGATAATCTTTTCACATCAATTTTAATTTACTTTCCAATTGGCCAATTAATTTGTTAAAATATGTTGAGTTTTACAAATAAAGTGAATATTACATCCAAGATTTAGGGAGGTCAAAGTCCTTGAAAGTTGGGTGCAAATAAATAGGTAAATAAAATTATCGGGCATAGAATTGGAGATTTTAAGAGTGACAGGCTAAAATCCTCAATCTGATCCTATCATTTGGGTTTTGAAGTGTAGATGTTAGCCCTTAAGCGAGGGGAACGTGGGAGCTCTAAAGTGAGAGCCGGTATCCTCCCAGCCTAGCCGTAGATTCAGTAACCAAGCATAGGATTAGACATTTTTCTTTATGCTTGCTCTTATTTGGCACAATAAAATTTAAACTGATTCAATTTATCCATTCACTTATATTTATTGACAAGGAGAAGGATGCTTTCTTATATATCGAACTTCACATTAGAAACTTTATTAATAGAATTAGTTAACTAAGAGCTTATTAAAATTACATTTTTATTTCAATTGCCTAATAGTGACAAATATGCAATTTGAACTATATTGTTGTGATTAAGTATTGATTTTTTAAATCTTAGTTCGTAGCCTCTAATATTACTCCCTGTGGGATCAATATCCACGACTCTATTAGAGCCCTGTATTACTTGAGCGATACGTATACTTGCGTTGATAAGTGTGACTTTGAAATTATTGAATATTTTATACACATCTTTATCAAATCTATAACCGTAGTCAAGTTTTTGGCACTATTTTCGGGGATTTAAATCTTCTAGCAGCAGTATCAAATTCTTGTATTTTTAAGCATATACAAAGTCGCTGTCAAGTTCTTAGCGCCGTTACTGGGGAGTAAAAATTAGATTTAAAAAAAATCATAATTAGAGTAACGGACAAATTAGGACTATTAGAAAACTTTTACTTGAAATACAACTTATTTTCATATTTAGTTAACTGTTTTTTTGTGTGTTGATTCTTCAAATTGTATGCGTAAATTTGGACCTGAAAATCTTATACTCTACGATTCGGAATTAGAACGCACTGTTAGAAAAATTAGAAGATTGAGAAGAGAACCTAGAAATTATGATACAATGGAAAACAACATGAACAATCAAGGATTAGAACATCAACCTAGACCCCTACGAGATTATGCATATCCTACAGCAGATGAAATTCACTTATCTATCCAAAATCATGATGTAGTTGTTAATTCATATGAGCTCAAACCTATTATTGTCCAAATGGTAAAAAATAATCAATTTTGAGGTACACCAAATGAAGATCCTAATTCACATTTCACTAGTTTTTTAGAACTTTGTGCTACCTTTAAATATGACCGAGTTTTGAACAATGCTGTTAGACTTGGACTTTTTCCTTTTTCACTTAAGAGTAAGGCTACGATGTGGTTAAATTTGTTAGCACCTCGATCTATTAGCACTTGGGGAGAACTTTCACAGAAATTTCTATCCAAATATTTCCCTCCATTTCCCTCCATCCAAAACTAAACTACTAAACATAGAAATGACATAACATGATTTTGTCAGATTGATGGAGAGTCGATATATGAAGCTTGGGAGAGATTTAAAGATCTTCTTAGGAAGTGCCCACATTATTCGTTGCCAGGTTGGTTGATAATTCAAACTTTTTTACAATGGATTAGTGGGATCTCTTAGATCAATTATAGATGCTATGGCTGGTGGTTCTTTAATGTCAGAACCTTTTGATGAGGCCTATTCATTAATAGAAGAGATGGCTACTAACAATTTTCAATGGCCCTCTAAAAGGGTAAATCCTAAAAGAGTAGCTAGTATCCACGATTCTGTTAGGTGTGCAGATTGCTGCAATATCAAAGAAATTAGATCATTATGGAATGAATTATTCTCCAACACCTACTATGACGGAAGAGAATTCATCTGGGCAATTTGTGGATGTTCAACCTTCTTATGAGACTT
Source organism: Phalaenopsis equestris (assembly GCF_001263595.1). NCBI lineage: Eukaryota > Viridiplantae > Streptophyta > Magnoliopsida > Asparagales > Orchidaceae > Phalaenopsis > Phalaenopsis equestris. The sequence goes on along the minus strand of NW_018250280.1, from coordinate 208,565 downwards.
TAAATGCTATTAACAATAGACCCAACAATCCTTATTCAAACTATTATAACCCAAGTTGGAAGAATCATCCTAAATTTAATTGGAATAACAATTCTTCTACAAATCAGCAATGGGTAGACAACCGAGTAAACTCGTTGGGAAATTCATCCAACTAAGGAAATGTTAATTATAGACCTTCTTATCCTCCAGGATTTAACAGTAACACTCAATTTAAGGAAAAGAAGTTATCTATGGAAGAGCTGATACTAAACATGGGTCAACAATTACAGAATCAAGAATATCAATTACAAATTTAAGGAAATCAATTACAAAATCAAGGAACTGCTATTAAGGATATTGAAAATCAGTTAGGGCATATCGCTACTACGCTTAGTAACCGAACATCAGGAACTGTACC
>NW_018250280.1:204230-207806 GCF_001263595.1 Phalaenopsis equestris | reverse complement strand
TCTAGTTCCGGAAAAGACACTAGAAACTGGAGAAAGAGATACAAAATGTTATGAATGCAATTAACAATATCTCTGATTTTTTTTATCATCTATACTGGAAGATGAAAGAGCATTTTGATCACTCTGGACATATCAAAGAAAATTTGATAAGATTGATGAGAAAGATGGGATTGATAGAAGAGGACTCTACTGAAGAATTCCAATACCAACCCTTTTATAACCTCTTCGTTCATGTTCAATTGATGGGCAATATCAGAGGAGAAACAAGCACGAAATCAGAGGAGTAGTAGATTTACTTTACTACCTATATTTCTATATGTGTGATTTAATTTGAACTTATGTGTTTGCTTTACTTTTGAATTTTGCTTTTAGATCTCAATATAGTTGAGATTGAGCATTAAATGTATGTTTTCAGCGTTTAGAGTGTTGTGGCTTGGATTGCGACACTGAATTGATGTACTAAGGTTGAGAAAATATCAAACTCATGTGTGTCGTGTAACGTGTATTGTAACCCTTGGATTTTATATATAATTGTAATGTTTTGTGTTGTAAAGGTTTATTTATTTTAGTACATCATTTAATCACTTAAATTTATGTTTAGAATGATTGAACGAATGTCGACGAGGCTTGAAATTGATCGAAATCGCAAAAATCTGAATTGAACTAATTTTGAAAATCTCGCCGACGGCGCCATTGACGTCGTCTATGACAGATTTTTTCCAATACTTAGGATATTTAATTCAATAGAGCTCACCGACGGCACTGACGACCTTGTCAGCGGTGAGATAAAAAAAAGCACTATTTTGATTAGTCAACCGCCACTATTCATCATCCCCTTCCTCTTAAAAAATGAAAATTTTGATCTAGGGCTTGAAGATCTTGGATTTGGGGTGATTTCAAAGCGTTTAGACACCTGATTTTATCATCTCTCGGTAAGAAATTCACTCCAAACTAAAAATATTTGATTTTCACCTTGAATTTCTTCTACATTGAGGAGATCCAAAAAAAATTGAGTGTGGAGAAAATATTTGGAAGAAATTCATGGAACTTAGTTTTAAACTCTTAGAGTCACTCTTGGAAGCCATTATTTTAGAATTTGAAGTGTATTTTGGATTTTTTTTTTTATGATTTTGATTAGATTGATGTTGTAGTTGAAATTTGCATGTGTAGTTATAATAGACTTTGATTAGTGCTTTGTTAAATTGTATTGTGATATGTTAGTGAAATATTGTGTTTGTATAATGTTTAGTTTTGTACTTATTTCAAAATTTCATTACCCAGCAAATTATCTAATGCTTTATATGTATAGAAAGCTCCTAATATTACAAACCAGTTAAAGTAAAAGTTTTGGGAAGGAACTGCAAAAATTTCAGAATATGAAAATGCCTAAAGAACTGATGTATGATTTATATTTAAAGTTTTTCTTTCCACCTGTATCATTCCACATTAAAAAATTTAAGTTTGGGGGTGGGAAGAAAAAGATTAACTATTATATGTTCTCAATTTAACTATTTTCAAAAATTATTAATATGATTTTTTGTAATGAATTTAATTCAAATAACTATATTTTGTAGATATTTAAATATTATGGTAGATTTAAAAGAATATTTTTTTAAGGAAAATTAATTTTGTAGATTAAGATATTTAGTATAAGAGAATAAGAATATAGTTAAATATTTAAAGTACAGAAAACTGTACATCAAAAATCTTAGAGATTCATGTAAGAAGAAACGATTAAAACTTTATGAAAAATCTTTAAAGCTAATATAAATTTATAGAGTGAAAGAATGTGAAAAGTTTTTAACTTTAAGAAGGGGAAAATGAAGTACAAAATCATTAAAGGCGATCCAGATATAGTAATCTTCACTTGAAAAAAAAAAGAAAGGATTGAAAACAATCCCTTGAAAGAAAAGAAAAATATATAAGATTGAAAACAATCCAAATGAAAAAAATATATAAGTGATGAAAAGCTTGAGGAGATGCCTAATCAAAAATTGGCTTCACTTGAACCTACCTAAAGGGAAAACCTAAAAACATTCCTAAACTTATATTTATGGAATAACATCTTTTACTAGTAATGTTCTCATGAAGTTCCTATCATTTGGCTATTTTAAGTGACTTGATATTACAACATATAGTCATTCTTAAAATGAATAGAAAACTAGAACTCTTAAAACTTGATGACTAGATAGTCTTCTACTTATAGAGTTAATTTAATTACTTGAAATTTTTCTGAAAGTATCACTATAGTATCTACTTAAATCAAACTTATATTATTTTTAAATTAAAACTTTACCACAGCAGATCATAACTTTTATGAAGTACTAAAATTACTTGAGGACAAGTAATAGTTAAGTTTGGGGGATTTTGACCAAAGGAAAATAAGTTGAGATTTTCATACCTATTTTACACTGATTTTGATGATATTGCACTTAAAGAAAGGTATTTTTGATGTTTTGTTGCAAGTATGTTGAATTATGGTCATTGAAGCAAAAAGATGCAAAAAGGAGCAAATTTGGAGCGAAAAGGACCAAAATATAAAGATTTTGACGGCGGGTTTTTCTGAAATATTCTAGAAGGCCACCGACGGCACCATCGAGGCCACCGATGGCGAGCACATCGGTTCTCTCAACAGATGCATTGAATGTAGACGATTTTTGAAGGGACACTTGAGCAACTCTTAAAAACTCTTCTACAACTTTAAAAGAAACATTTTGAGGCCAAAAAGGGGGTGTCCACGAGGGGTGTCCACTGAGTCTTTGTTGTTTATGGTGCCCATTAGAGTGTTGAGTGGTTAGTATTGTGAGGAATTCTTTGAGAGATTGTAAGAGTGGAGGGAAAGTGAGAGATTTCTTCCTTTCCTCCTTGCAGAAGGAGAATTTTGTGTGTTGTAAAGAAAGGAAGAGATTCAGAGGAACTTCGAGGAGTTTTCTTGGGGAGGAATTAGAGATAAGTTGTATTTACTTATTGAAGTTTGTATGACTTTGCTTTTATATATAAATTCCATGTTTTGTTGTATCTTCTCCATGAGTTCTGAGTAATTTTCTCTATCTTTCTCCTTTTCTTGAGATTTTGTGAAATTGTGATTTGAATTAGTTATGTCATGAGAATGTTATTGAAGTTGTGATGATCCTTTCACTTTAATCTTAATTTACTTTTGATCTGGCCAATTGATTTGTTAAAATATGTTGAGTTTTACAACTGAAGTGAGGATTACATCCAAGATTTAGGGAGGTCAAAGTCCTTGAAAGTTGGGTGCAAATAAATAAAGAAATAAAAATTATTGGGCGTAGAATTGGAGATTTTAGAGTGACAGACTAAAATCCTCAATTTGATCCTATCGTTTGGGTGCTGAAGTATAGATGTTATCCCTCAGGCGAGCGGAACGTGAGAGCTCCAAAGTGAGAGCCGGTATCCTCCCAGCCTAGCTGCAGATTCAGTAAATAAGGTAGGATTAGTCAATATTCTTTATGCCTGGACCAAAGGGTAAAGAATAGGTATGCTCCTATTTGGCACAATATAATTTGAACTAATTCATTTTATCCATTCACTATAATTTCTTGACAAGGAGAAGGA
>NW_018250280.1:200609-204220 GCF_001263595.1 Phalaenopsis equestris | reverse complement strand
CTTTCTTATATATTGAACTTCACCTTCACATTAGAAATTTTATTAGTAGAATTAGTTAATTAAGAGTTTATTAAAGTTACATTTTTATTTCTTGCCTATTAGTCTCACAAATATGCAATTTGAACTATATTGTTGTGATTAAGTATTGATTTTTTAAATCTTAGTTCGTAGCCTCTAATATTACTCCCTATGGGATCGATATCCAGGACTCCATTAGAGCTCTGTATTACTTGAGTGATACGTATACTTGCGTTGTTAAGTGTGACTTTGTAATTATTGAATATTTTATACACATCTTTATCAAATCTATAACCGCTGTCAAGTTTTTGGCGCCATTACCGGGGATTTAAATCTTTAAGCAGCAATATCAAATTCTTGTATTTTTAAGCATATATAAAGTCATTATCAATGTGGATATGTCACCCAGCCTCCGGTTGAAGGGAACGTTGTAGATGATCTGCATAAGGTTATTCTACTAAGGGATGAGCAAGTCAGCCAAATTGAGAAAAGGAAAAGGATGGAAAGGATGCCCACTTCCATGCCTGCCATGACTACAGTTCATGGACAATCTCAAGCACAACAGTTAGCTTCTCCAGAAGTCAAGCAGCCAAAGATTGTACATATCACAGATGGAAGGAGGGAAGTTCCCTCCGCTAATAGAGATGATCAACAGAAGAAGGATTCTCCACAAATGGTCGAACAAGTTCGGGAGGACTTAGCCCAATCTAAGGGTGGTGCATTGATTTTAAAGGGAAGGCCCTACCCATAGGAGTTTGATGTTGTACCCTACCATAAAGGTTTTATGTCACCAAACATTAAGATATTTGACAGGACTAGAAATCCAAGATATTACATAGCACCTTTCCGAGCCAGTTGTTGCAATACCGTAGGTAATGAAGCCTTGCTTTTTTGTGAGTTTATCAGCAGCATATTAGGAATTGCATTTGATTGGCATGTTGAGTTGGCAAATAAATCAGTGAAGACATTCGCGTCGTTAGAAAAAAAATTTGTAAAATTTTTGTCAGAGCGCAACATCATGTTTCTATTAGAGATCTTGTAGTAGAGAGGCAAAAGCCTAACGAAACTCTAGTAGATTATATCTTAAGGTGGAGAAACCTTAGCATGAAACATGAACCACAATTACAAGAGCATCATGCAATTGAGATCCAACTAAAAAGCATACATGGGCCAGTAGCTTTAATGCTTAAGGGACTCACCATCAAGTCCTTCGAGAAGCTACTCAGCAAAGCTAGCAATCTGCAAGAGGAAGTTAAACACATGGATTCTCAGGAGAAATCGACAAAGACCTCAACAACCCAAATATTTAAGAAGAAGTCTGAGACAGTAGTAACAGTTGATAAGAGAAAGAAACCAATGAAGATACAAGTAGAACATTCTCATCAAAGTTCCCAGTCATCATCATAGCATACTCAGCAAGGGAACACAACAATATGGCCAATCTAGCCAGCAATCACATCAAGGAGGATCATATCAAACAGAAAATAAGAAGGGTCTGACCCCTTTAGAATGAAAGAGCATGGTATATTCCTTCAAAGATGAAGTTGTCCCCAAAATGTTTAGAAGTATAATGAAGTAGCTTGAGTTCAATTTGTCAGATCTAAGGAAACCTGAGGAAGTCAACAAGAAAGATCATCCCAATTATTGCTCATACCACAGAATGCTCTGACATACTATAGAGGAATATTTCATCTTCAAGGATTGGCTCGAGAAAAATCTTAAGGAAGGGAATATAAAAATCCTAAAAAAATATTTAGAAGAACATTAAAATGGTTCTGTAAATATAATTTTAGCCAAACCAATCACTCTGACAGAGCCATATTCAAAAAATGATGGATGGAGTACAGTTTGGAGCAAATCGTTCAAGAAGATACTGAATCAGATCCAAACTGCATCAGCTCAGGCAGCTGTTCAGAGTCTACAGCCTGCTCAGTTAAAGATGGAGATCTCGCCAGAGAAACCACCACAACCAGAGGAGAAAGAGAAGAACGACGTCGTAAAGACCGATAGCAGGTAGGATACAGGCTGCCACTGTTAGGTTGGTTATCTTGGATTCGGGGAAGAAAATCCTTGAACCCCTGACCATGTATGATTATCTTTTTCCTCACCGGGGTATTACGAATATAATGATTATGACTTCGGCTACGTGTTAACTAACTTTGCTCAATTTAACTCTAATCTTGATTACCAAACAAATTCTCAAATCATACTTAACTCCGATGAACACATTAACAAGGATGAAGAAGATATTGAAGATGTCGGTTACGATAGCACCAAGAGTGAGGAGTCAGTTCTCGAGCATCATGGCAAACCACTTGCTATCAACTTGGATCTCTCCGATGAAGAAGAAGCAAAATAAATTTTACCTACAACATTGAAAGAAGGAGAAAAAATCACAAAATAAACCTAAGGAGCGTGAAAGTGTAACCCTCGAGGTCAGCTTTCTTAGATAAAGAAAAAGAAATAATAACTTAAGAAAAGCTACCTCCACCTCCACCAATGAAAAAACCAAATAATCAAGTAAATATTGGAGGATTATATAAAGTGGATTATAAGGTGCTAGCTCATCTTAGGGGATTGCTGATCCCAAAACTGCTTATATGCAACATTATAACTATGTCTTTGATGAGATTTTTCACTTATGTTTCCTTACTTTACAACAGAACCAAAAAATTGATCCTGACAAAAATAAGAATTTATCTCTTTAATTTATATTTATATTAGGATACAACGTATATTTATATTAGGATACAATTTATATTTATATTAGGATACAACGTAAGTATACGTATCATTATCAAGTAATATAGGACTTTTTGATTAAGACCTGAATATGGATCCCACAGGAAAATATGCAATATACACTATTGAACAACAAAATTTCTATTTTAAAAAGATAATTACTTAAACTAAAAATATTTTTACAGTATTAAAATTCAAATCTTTTTGGTATTTTTGGTATTTTGACTGAACAACAACAATTTAAAAAGATAACATGAGTTTTTGTAAAAGAAAAGAACTGAATTTGAAAATTATCTTTCTCCTTATCATGAATCAGTAACAAGTATAGAAATTCTGTTGTGGAAGTATGCAAATTTTGTTGTGCCAAATAGGAGCAAGTAAAGAACATTGGCTAATTTAAAGTTTGAATAGTTTTGAAGACCGGCCCTCACTCTAAAGATCCCTGGATTCCCTCCACCTGAGGGCTAACATCTCGTATCATAACCTAAAATAGTAAACCAAGTAGGGGTCTTTAACTTGTTACTAAAAAGTCCTCTAACTCTACACCCTTCAATGATTATTTTCCAATTTATTTGCACTAATGTCGGCGCTATTTTGTGTGAGGGAGTTGCCCGTAAGAAACTGTCAGTCACCAGAATCAAAATCTAGCCGCCCGCTTTGGATGGACGTTTTAATTTACATATATATTTAGTTTTAGAAAAATATTAAATCAAACTAACCTCATATTTTTCATAGATTAAATGAAAGAGCGTTGTACCTCAGATACTGTATCTATTCCAAAGAATAAACACAAGACTTGAGGATGTGGCTCCATCAAATAAACTAAGGTAAACTAAGGAATATATGACATC
>NW_018250280.1:193595-200481 GCF_001263595.1 Phalaenopsis equestris | reverse complement strand
TAGAAAACCAAAGTCACCTAAGAAAACTCTCAATAAAAATCAGGAAATATTATCTTCAAGGAGTTTCAAACGGTAGGACTTTTCAATGAGATCGGGCGTAGAGGTGTGAAAGGGGATTTGTTCAAATTTGGAACATTTTGTTGTAGAGTCCAAAGGAGCAAGAAATAGGGCATATCATGGATCCAGAGGGGATCCTCGGTGACTTCCCAAGCTATCCTAATGTTTAGCCCAAGCTATCCTAATGTGCTATCCTAATGTTTAGCTTTAGTTTTGAGAAGAAATATTTAGGTGTTTCATCCTACCAATTTTATTATTTAGGGCTTACTTTGTGTGAAACGATTACACAAATAGTCTGGACAATGTGAGGATTTAGGTCGTGCAAACGACAACCTCGGAATCATAAGACGAGTTGTGGCTTATATTGTATAGCAGAGTTGTACAAATGCCTAAAGATAAGGTGAGTATTTACATTGCATACGCAAGTAACCTTAAAGTCCTATGACTTTGTTGCTTATATCTAAGGAAGGAAGATTGGTTTAGCTGGCGAAGATAGGTTTTGTGTTGAAGATGGCAGTGCTGCCCACCATGCTAGCTTCAAGCTCCTTGCCATGATGAGTTTGAGTTATCTTATGTGACAAGTTATGATGTCAAATTAGGTGGCCCTATGGTTGAAGTTCTTTAAATTTTATGGGGGCATGTTAAAGTTGATTAGAGCAACACCGGTTAGGATCTTATGGTTCCCTCGTTCCGACACCAATATTTTCTATTGGATTCACTTAGTCCAAATGAATTTACTAAACTCAACTTAATGAGTTTTATAATTTCATTTAGACCGTGGTAAGCCTCGTTAGCAGCCGTAGGCTACTTCCTCCGAGGGATTCCCGATCATTCGATAGAGATGTCTTAATTTAGTTGAAGTTGTACTTTTGTGTGATGTTTGTGATTAAAACTTGAGTTGTTTTATATTTTGAATGTTGTGGGGGTGCATTTTATCTTGGTTGATTTTAGTTTAGTTTTGGTTTTGGTTTTGCTGTTTAGCATGTAAATTTGCAGGTATAAAAGTACAATATGAAAGTACAAGGAAGACAACGCTGAAAACTGTAAAAGCGTACCTGGCAAGTCTTCTCGTTCCACCACCTCAAACTCAAAAGGCATGTTAAGGCAGTTTATACAAAAAGTAAAATTTTTGACGACCTATCTAACCCTAGGTCATATCTCTATGTGTCCTTAGGAGTTTAATTAAGGATGAAATTGTGAAGCAAAATATAATAAGTTTAGTAGATCTCCGAGGTATCCAACAGATCTACCAACAGAAGCAGGTTCATACTACTCTCTCGCTGCGTGGTGGAAAATTCCGAGTTCTTTTAAACTTAAAATCCCGAGTTCTTTTAAACTTATTATGTTGCTTAATAATTTATCCTATAAATACCCTTACTGCTCAATGAGCATTGATGTCTCAATAATCCTTAAGAGTAAGGTAATTAGTAAGGTAATTATCATAGTAATTTTATTTTGAAGATTATGTGGGTGAAGACCCTTAAAGAGGCATGTTATTGTTATTGGAACACTTAGCCAAATTTTGGTCCTAATTAGGCTTGTAGTTTTTGAAAGACGTCTTAGTTTTAATTGATATTTACTTTTCTAATCCTCATTTAAATGAAACTTGATTTAGCCTAAGTCACTATTAAGCCCTTTAGACCTAGGTGTGTGTTTTAATTAGTATTGAAAAGTTTAAGCTTTAAGTGGTCATGATTCATGATTTGAATTTCATTTGAAAAGTCATAACCCTAAGTCCTAGGTTCATTTTACTTTAATAAACTTCCAAATTTTAATAATTTAGAAATTTATTAACTTATCTTTTCATCTATGAAAGTGAAGTTTGTTTCTACCAAGTAACCCCTTGTGTTTCAATCATCCAAATTAAGATCATAGGTTGCCCATTTCCTTCCTTGAATTAAGCCTAAATGTTAATTAAGGCTAAATTTCCAAAATTACACATTTGCCCCAAAAGCTCTAACACTTCATAATTTATGAAATTCAATTCAAATGACTTTGAAATTTTTATCATATCTCATTCATGAGTCAATTATCAATTAAGACATTTGAGTCAATTAAGACATTACAGGAGAAAATGTGATTTTTGAAAATTTAATTTAATTTATATAATTATTTTCATGCAAAAATAGGATTTTTCAAAGAAAATTCCTAACTTGACAAAGTTAAATCCTAATCCCTTGAAATTTTTACTATAGGTAGACCTAGACCAAAGAAGCCTTTGGATGAAATTTCATGATTTTTTGAATTTTATTTGGATTTTAAGAATTATATTAAATTATGGGGTATTTATTAAATATAAAATATTTTAAATAGGGAAAATTAAGTTTTATATTTTTTAAAAATCTTCCTAAGGTCAAAGAACTCAAAGAAGAAAATTTTATATCTTTCTGAGTTTTATTTGATTTATAGGAATTATTTTAATGAAAATCCATTTTAACCTTTAAAAAATATTTTTAAGCTTGAAAAAACAATACCTTTATTTAGAAAATCAGGAAAAAATATTCTAATTGTTCTTAAGTGCTTAGGAAATAATTTAGAACAATTCCATGAATTTTATCATTTTTGTGATTTTTATGGATTTTTAATTATTTAAATATTTAAAATAGGTTAAAAATCAAGCTTTTATTTTAAACTCAATTTTATTTTTAGAAAATACCACTGATCATAGAGAACTAAAATAACCAAGTTTTATAATTATTCAAGTTATATTTTAATTATTAAAAATCATTTTAGTGCCAAAAATGTTATTTATCATTAAAAATCAACTTAAGTTACAAAATGAACTCAAAATGCTTTGAAATTTTTATGGTGAGTTCTCTAGATCATAAAAAATAGTGGAGATAAAAAATCAAGTCATTTTATTGTTTGTATTTTTCAAAATTAATTATCTTAGTGATTTAGGGTTTGTAAAGATTAGGTGTATTTTGAATGACTTGGCTCATGATAAATTTTCCTAAAGGCTTTATGGTCATCATAAACCTTCCAAAATTTTCTTAGATTTTGCTAAGCAACATGCTAATTTTGATGATTATTTTAAGCAAATAATGCACATAAACTTGAAAAATATGATTCTCTGTCTATGGACCTCCTCTGACTTTAGAAAAATCAAGAAATGTTCCCAAAGACAGAGGCAACAACATGCTAAAATTTCAAGCCATCGTGATATTACTACATGCATGGAAAATCAAAACACCCAAATCAGTGTTTAATTAATTAAAAATAAAATATGCATCACATCGACTTAAAATTATTTCCACATTATTCTCCTATGTTCACTGAGCAAGAAGGTATTTTTATTTTATTTTTATGATTTTTTCTACACCAAGATATGAATTTTAAAGTTAGGGATCAATTTCTGATTTTTTAAATCCCATATTTATCTATTTAAACTTATCTATTTATACTTGCGGCGCTGACTGTATCCTAGGCAGCTCCAAAAGCATGCGTGGCGCGCTCTGTTTAGATGTCGCCTTCCACGCAGTCGCTAACTCAGCCAACGGTTCATGTAAGGAAATGTTGTCTGGCTCGATCTCCTCTGCCCATCTGATACACGCGCGATCGGATGGCTCCCCGTCAACTGGTTGGCTCCTCCTGTGTAGACCTTTTCAACGACAAATGATCCCTCCCAAGTTGGCTCGAATTTTCCACCTATTTTGTGGCGTCCAAGAATAGGCTTTTTTAGCACAAGTACGAGGTCACCAACTTTGAATGTCCTTGGGTGAACCAATTTGTCATGGGCTTGTACCATTTTTGCCTGGTAAAGCCCCAAATGTTATTGTGCTTCTAATCGTTTTCCCTCAAGATTTTTTAGTTCTTCAAATCCGAGTTTTGCACTTTCTCCTGTTGTGAGTTGGTTGGCAAGAGCAACTCTAAGATACGGTGTCTGGATTTCTAGCAATAGCACGACCTCAACCCGTACACGAGCATATAGGGTGTACACTGAGTGGGAGTCCTGAAAGTTGTCTGATAGGCCCACAAGGCTTCTAATAGTTTATTGTGCCAATCCCTTTTGTTTTCGTTGAGTGTTTTCTTTAAAATCTATACCAATGTTTTGTTGAAGGCTTCATCCAGACCATTTTCTCTGGGATAGTAAATCGTAGAGTATCTCCAATCTATCACATGTATTTTGACAAAATTGTTGATCTTTGTGCTTCTGAAAGCTGTCCTGTTGTCGGAAATTATTCTTTGTGGTACTCTGAAACGGTAGATAATTTGGCTTTTGAAAAATTGAAGGACGTGTTGTGCCGTAACCTCATGTAACGGCACTGCCTCTGCCCATTTGGAGAAGTAATTTGTAGCGACAAGTATAAACCTGTGTCCTTTGGAAGATGGAGGGTCTATCAGACATATTATGTTCATGCCCCAACACTCGAATGGCCACGAGGCAACAGTTGGGTGTAGCTTCAGACTTGTCTTCTGGCAGCTTTCCAGTATGCAAATATTCTATTAATGGCTTTCGCCAATCTTCACTGATGTCTGCAACTGTATTTACTGCTTCTTCTTTTCCAAGCTTGTGCAGAGTTTTGAGATCGATCTGAGACAAGACTTATTTTATTTGCACTGTGATTTCAATGGAATCCTCTGGGGGACATGCCATTTCCTTAGTAAGTTTTTCTAGAGCGTCAGCATGGGCAATATCTACCTAGGAATCCGGTAGAAAGTCACATTAGGAATCTATTCCAAGAGCTTCATTGTGTACTGATGGTATTTTGCTAATCTTGGTTTCAAAATTTTGTATTGTCCAGTGATTTGCTGGATGAAGAGTTGGCAGTTGCCATAGATGGAAATGTTTGTTATATCCATTGAGATTGTCATTTCTAATCTGGTAATTAAAGCTTCATACTCGGCTTAATTGTTGGTGTACGGCTCCGTTAGGGGGTATGAGAACCTCAACAAACCCTTATTTGGTGTGATAAAGATCAAACTGATCCATGCTTTGCATGGTATAATTGTGCCTAATCCTTTGTCTTTTTTTGCTAACGAAGCGCCATCAAAGTACACTCCCAGCGTTGCACACTGAAGAATTCCATTTATAGTATTTGCTTGTCTGGTAACTCATTGTTGAGAGAGGACCCAGCTGGCAGTGGGTGTGCAGCAAGAAAGTCTGCTAGTATTTATCCCTTGATAGCACGCAGGGGAACAAAAGTTATATCAAATTGCAATAAGATCATTGACCATCTTACTAAACTTTCGGAGAGTGTTGGTCGGGTCATCAAATATTGCAATGGATTAACTTTCGAGATTAGGGTAATCTTATGAGAAAGCATGTAATGTCTAAGCTTTTGAGCGGCAAAAATTAACGCCAGACAATGCTTCTCAATAGGTGGATACCTTATCTCCGTCGGTATTAGGCGATGACTCAAGTAGTAGACTACATTTTCTTTACCCTCATCATTGACTTAGGCTAAGAGGGCTCTAAGAGATTCATCTAAGGATGCGGTATAAAGTATCAGCAGTTTCCCTGGGATGGGGGCTGTCAAGATAGAAGGTGTCATTAAATATTGTTTAACGTCCTCAAAGGACAGCAAGTATTTCTCTTCCCAAATAAATTTGGCATCCTTTTTAATTAATGCCGAGAAAGGTGACACCTTCCTGAGAGATTAGAAATAAAGCGTCTCATATATGCCAACTTTTTCTGGAAGGAACGTTGTTGTTTCAAGGTTTTAGGAGGAGACATTTTCAAGATAGCTTTAATTTTATCAAAGTCGATCTTGATTCCCTGATGACGGATAATGAATCCCAGAAATTTCCCAGAAGTAACGCCGAAGGCGCACTTTAAGGGATTCATTTTAAGGTCATATCGTTGTAACCATTCAAATATGATCCTCAAATCATACAAATGGTCTATTTTTCATTTACTTTTGATGACCAAATCATCCACGTAGCATTCTACTTCATTGTGAATGAGGTTCTCAAAAATCTTCATCATTGTGTGCTGATATGTTGCTCTGGCATTCTTTAGGCCGAACGGCAACACTCTGTAGCAGAAAATTCCAATCGGTGTTCTGAAGGCTGTATATACTACATCTTCGGGAGCCATCTTGATTTGGTTATATCCCGATGATCCGTCCATGATATATATATATTAATATGGTAATTATTGCTAATTATCCTTGCTGTACAAATATCGTTATATATTTAATCATTTTTTACTTTAAAGGAAAGCCCACACCACAACTAAATTTCACCACAATACTCATCTGTCCATTTTTCTTCTTAACAGGTACAATTTTAGTCAACCATATGGGATACTACTCCTCTTTCACAAAGTTGGCATCTATCAACTTCTTTACTTCAACGATGATTTTTTGTTCTATTTCAAGGCGGGAGCTTATTTTACTGGGGTTATATTCTTGTCCACCCCAAGTTTATGGACTGCAACCTCTGCTGATAGTCCTGACATTTCATAGTAGCTCCATGCGAAGTACTCTTTGAATTATGTTAATAGTTTAATCAATTTTGCTGATTCTTCGTCATTGAGCAGAGAACTTATAAATGTAGGTCGAGGTTATTCTTCAGTCCCAAGGTTAATCTCTTTCAATTCATCCACGGTAGATTTAATTTCCTCCTCAAATTTTGAGGGAGCATCTTCTATAGGTTGATTAGTAGAGTAATCCTCTATATCAAGACAATCCTCTTCGGACTCACTAGTAATAACCGTACAAAATTTAGAATCATCGACTGGTCCAACTATACCAAATCCAAGGCATTCTTTTGAATTGGGAGTTCGACTTTTACCATTCCATAGTTTTTTAAAAAGTTGAAATTTATCTTTTGGCATTTTTTTTGGTATGTGTCTCTGTTGAATTAATTTTGAACACAAGGCGAA